>NC_133806.1:1208987-1226487 GCF_043250625.1 Sebastes fasciatus
GTGACTATTGTTATAATCTTGAGGTCTGATTTCACTGTTATATCACAGTGTATAGGGAGGGATGAGTGTATAAATGATCATTCCTCATCAATGAACCCAGTCACAGCCAGCGGTGAAAGAAGTATTCACCTCCTTTACTTAAAGTACCAGTATCACAATGTATAAATACATACAAATACAAGTCCGGTATTCAAGGTTTCTACTTGAGTAAAATACATAATATTACCAGCAAAATGTACAAAAGTCATTATGCAAAATGTCCCTTTATCCAGGAGGCACAGCAACATGTTTAATCTTCCTATTTTTAATCTTTAATGTGTGCACAAGATGAAAAATAAAAATGATTTGGAAGTTACAACTTTATCACTGTTATTAGCACACGTACCTTTGCACAACTCACACCTGAACATGTCTAATTGGCCACATAACTCAAAATACCTGCATGGGTATGCAGAGCCCATAGAAATAGAGTTATTAAAACACTATTATTATATTTCTATGGCAGGGCCTTTAATATATTACAATACCATAATTGACATGTTTTTGTTCATTAAACCAGCAGTAGGCAGTATATATTTTTGGCATCATTGGGGAAAAAAATCCCATAATATTCTTTCATCATATTGTAATTCAAGTGTTCTGAGCGATAACTAGACTTCTGCTCCTCCTCATGGCTCTGTTTTCAGGCTTCAGAACATCTAGCCCGTGACGGGAGACTTTGACCAATCACAGGTCATTTCAGAGAGAGCGACTCCAGATCAGCTCTGATTGGTTGTTTTCCTCTGGTCTGTGAAATCTTGAAGATGCCGTTAGGAGCACCGGAGGACACATGATTATTTTTCAGATTGTCTCATGTACTACTGTCAGGATATAGTGACGATTTTATAAAAATAACTTTAATCATATTTGTTCCATTCCTACCCGCTGCTGCTTTAACTGACAGCTGGAAAGATGCAAAACAACCACAAAGAGACTAAACACTGTCTGATAATCGATCCATGAAGATCAGATAAGATCAGATATTCCTTTATTAGTCCCACATTGGGGACATTTGCAGTGTACAGTACACAGTAAAAAAAAGAGCTAAACAAAGTGAAACAAAATATGAACCATTGAAATAGAAGGAAGTATAAAAATAAGAGCAGTATTTACAGTATTGACAATAAACAGACTATTAACTAAATTGCATCAGTGGAAAAATTATATTGCACAGTGAGAATGGAATTAAATTCCACCTGAAATTATTGCACAGTATGAATTACACCTGAGTAGTAATGATATTGCAGTCAGTAGACAGTATAGTGCAGTTCTTGTTCAGTGAGGAGTAGTTGGTGTAACTCTGAGGAGGAGGTGGTGGTGTTCCTCTGAGGAGGAGGAGGAAGAGGAGGTGTTACTCTGAGGAGGAGGTGGTGTTACTCTGAGGAGGAGGTGGTGTTACTGTGAGGAGGAGGAGGTGTTTCTTTGAGGAGGAGGAGGAGGTGGTGTTTCTCTGAGGAGGAGCTGGTGTAACTCTGAGGAAGAGGTGGTGTTACTCTGAGGAGGAGCTGATGTAACTCTGAGGAGGAGGTGGTGTTTCTCTGAGGAGGAGCTGGTGTAACTCTGAGGAAGAGGTGGTGTTACTCTGAGGAGGAGCTGATGTAACTCTGAGGAGGAGGTGGTGTAACTCTGAGGAGGAGGTGGTGTTTCTCTGAGGAGGAGCTGATGTAACTCTGAGGAGGAGGTGGTGTTACTGTGAGGAGGAGGTGGTGTTTCTTTGAGGAGGAGGAGGAGGTGGTGTTACTCTGAGGAGGAGGTGGTGTTTCTCTGAGGAGGAGCTGGTGTAACTCTGAGGAGGAGGTGGTGTAACTCTGAGGAGGAGGAGGTGTTTCTTTGAGGAGGAGGAGGAGGTGGTGTTACTCTGAGGAGGAGGTGGTGTTTCTCTGAGGAGGAGCTGATGTAACTCTGAGGAGGAGGTGGTGTTACTGTGAGGAGGAGGTGGTGTTTCTCTGAGGAGGAGCTGGTGTAACTCTGAGGAGGAGGTGGTGTTACTGTGAGGAGGAGGAGGTGTTTCTTTGAGGAGGAGGAGGAGGTGGTGTTACTCTGAGGAGGAGGTGGTGTTTCTCTGAGGAGGAGCTGGTGTAACTCTGAGGAAGAGGTGGTGTTACTCTGAGGAGGAGGTGGTGTTTCTCTGAGGAGGAGCTGGTGTAACTCTGAGGAAGAGGTGGTGTTACTCTGAGGAGGAGGTGGTGTTTCTCTGAGGAGGAGCTGGTGTAACTCTGAGGAAGAGGTGGTGTTACTCTGAGGAGGAGGTGGTGTTTCTCTGAGGAGGAGCTGGTGTAACTCTGAGGAGGAGGTGGTGTTACTGTGAGGAGGAGGAGGTGTTTCTTTGAGGAGGAGGAGGAGGTGGTGTTACTCTGAGGAGGAGGTGGTGTTTCTCTGAGGAGGAGCTGGTGTAACTCTGAGGAAGAGGTGGTGTTACTCTGAGGAGGAGGTGGTGTTTCTCTGAGGAGGAGCTGGTGTAACTCTGAGGAGGAGGTGGTGTTACTGTGAGGAGGAGGAGGTGGTGTTTCTCTGAGGAGGAGCTGGTGTAACTCTGAGGAAGAGGTGGTGTTACTCTGAGGAGGAGGTGGTGTTTCTCTGAGGAGGAGCTGGTGTAACTCTGAGGAGGAGGTGGTGTTACTGTGAGGAGGAGGAGGTGGTGTTTCTCTGAGGAGGAGCTGGTGTAACTCTGAGGAGGAGGAGGTGTTTCTCTCAGGAGGAGGAGGAGGTGGTGTATGTGAGGAGGAGGAGGTGGTGTAACTGGGAGGAGGAGGTGGTGGTGGTGTTTCTCTGAGGAGGTGGTGGTGTAACTGGGAGGAGGAGGAGGTGGTGTAACTGTGAGGAGATGGTGGTGGTGGAGTTTCTCTGAGGAGGTGGTGGTGGTGTAACTGGGAGGAGGAGGTGGTGTAACTGGGAGGAGGAGGAGGAGGTGGTGTAACTGGGAGGAGGAGGAGGAGGTGGTGTAACTGGGAGGAGGAGGAGGAGGTGGTGTAACTGGGAGGAGGAGGTGGTGTAACTGGGAGGAGGAGGAGGAGGTGGTGTAACTGGGAGGAGGAGGAGGAGGTGGTGTAACTGGGAGGAGGAGGTGGTGTAACTGGGAGGAGGAGGTGGTGTAACTGGGAGGAGGAGGAGGAGGTGGTGTAACTGGGAGGAGGAGGAGGAGGTGGTGTAACTGGGAGGAGGAGGAGGTGGTGTAACTGGGAGGAGGAGGTGGTGTAACTGGGAGGAGGAGGAGGAGGTGGTGTAACTGGGAGGAGGAGGAGGTGGTGTAACTGGGAGGAAGAGGAGGAGGTGGTGTAACTGGGAGGAGGAGGAGGAGGTGGTGTAACTGGGAGGAGGAGGAGGTGGTGTAACTGGGAGGAGGAGGTGGTGTAACTGGGAGGAGGAGGAGGAGGTGGTGTAACTGGGAGGAGGAGGAGGTGGTGTAACTGGGAGGAGGAGGAGGTGGTGTAACTGGGAGGAGGAGGAGGAGGTGGTGTAACTGGGAGGAGGAGGAGGAGGTGGTGTAACTGGGAGGAGGAGGAGGTGGTGTAACTGGGAGGAGGAGGAGGAGGTGGTGTAACTGGGAGGAGGAGGAGGAGGTGGTGTAACTGGGAGGAGGAGGAGGTGGTGTAACTGGGAGGAGGAGGAGGAGGTGGTGTAACTGGGAGGAGGAGGAGGAGGTGGTGTAACTGGGAGGAGGAGGAGGAGGTGGTGTAACTGGGAGGAGGAGGAGCTGTCCTCCAGCTGATAAACAAAGCCACGTGTTGAGGGGAACTTTCCAGAGTGGGCGGAGCTTGGTCTGTTTCCGGGTTCTGAGTTGAGGATATAAGAAGAAGCTGCGCAATGACAACAGGAGACAACAGGAGACACAAACACGACCAGGACGCACCGATAACTACACATTCACTGATTAACTTCGACATCTATTTCTACTCAACGGACTCAGGATGCCTTTCCTCGGACAGGACTGGAGGTCACCGGGTCAGAACTGGGTTAAAACCGAGGAGGGATGGAAGAAGACCACAGCTGACCACAAGAACAACAACAACGTCTCCGTGGACAGGTTGGTCCTCAGAACACAGTGTCTTTACTGCGACATCACTGCTTCAGATAGAGGAGGAGGTGTTTACTCTGTTAGGAACAAAGACTAGCAGGAGGCCTGCAGCTTCAGGACTTGTTGTTTCCATCCCATTAACCTCTGTGTGTGTGTGTGTGTGTGTGTCCATGTTCCTCTTGCAGGCTAATCACTGAGCTATTAATAACCTCACAACTAGTCAGTGGATTAACAAACGTCTGCTGAGTCTGTCCACTCTCCAAAATACCTGCACTAACAGGAAAAGCCTTTGTCTCTACCACTAACCAGAGTTCTACTGTTAAACAGAGTCAGGCTGGTTAAAGGAGGTTAAAGGAGGTTAAAGGAGGTTAAAGGTGGTTAAAGGTGGTTAAAGGAGGTTAAAGGTGGTTAAAGGAGGTTAAAGGAGGTTAAAGGAGGTTAAAGGTGGTTAAAGGTGGTTAAAGGTGGTTAAAGGAGGTTAAAGGAGGTTAAAGGAGGTTAAAGGAGGTTAAAGGTGGTTAAAGGAGGTTAAAGGAGGTTAAAGGAGGTTAAAGGTGGTTAAAGGTGGTTAAAGGAGGTTAAAGGTGGTTAAAGGAGGTTAAAGGAGGTTAAAGGAGGTTAAAGGTGGTTAAAGGAGGTTAAAGGTGGTTAAAGGTGGTTAAAGGAGGTTAAAGGTGGTTAAAGGTGGTTAAAGGAGGTTAAAGGTGGTTAAAGGTGGTTAAAGGAGGTTAAAGGTGGTTAAAGGTGGTTAAAGGAGGTTAAAGGTGGTTAAAGGTGGTTAAAGGAGGTTAAAGGAGGTTAAAGGTGGTTAAAGGAGGTTAAAGGAGGTTAAAGGTGGTTAAAGGTGGTTAAAGGAGGTTAAAGGTGGTTAAAGGAGGTTAAAGGTGGTTAAAGGAGGTTAAAGGAGGTTAAAGGAGGTTAAAGGTGGTTAAAGGAGGTTAAAGGAGGTTAAAGGTGGTTAAAGGTGGTTAAAGGTGGTTAAAGGAGGTTAAAGGAGGTTAAAGGAGGTTAAAGGTGGTTAAAGGAGGTTAAAGGAGGTTAAAGGTGGTTAAAGGTGGTTAAAGGAGGTTAAAGGAGGTTAAAGGAGGTTAAAGGTGGTTAAAGGAGGTTAAAGGTGGTTAAAGGAGGTTAAAGGTGGTTAAAGGAGGTTAAAGGTGGTTAAAGGAGGTTAAAGGAGGTTAAAGGAGGTTAAAGGTGGTTAAAGGAGGTTAAAGGAGGTTAAAGGTGGTTAAAGGAGGTTAAAGGAGGTTAAAGGAGGTTAAAGGTGGTTAAAGGAGGTTAAAGGTGGTTAAAGGAGGTTAAAGGAGGTTAAAGGAGGTTAAAGGTGGTTAAAGGAGGTTAAAGGTGGTTAAAGGTGGTTAAAGGTGGTTAAAGGTGGTTAAAGGAGGTTAAAGGAGGTTAAAGGAGGTTAAAGGTGGTTAAAGGAGGTTAAAGGAGGTTAAAGGTGGTTAAAGGAGGTTAAAGGTGGTTAAAGGAGGTTAAAGGTGGTTAAAGGAGGTTAAAGGAGGTTAAAGGTGGTTAAAGGAGGTTAAAGGAGGTTAAAGGTGGTTAAAGGTGGTTAAAGGTGGTTAAAGGAGGTTAAAGGAGGTTAAAGGTGGTTAAAGGTGGTTAAAGGTGCTGCACATGAAGCCTGATTCTGTGAGCTCAGATAAAACTGGTGAAATGATGCCTTTAATGAAATATGTGTCCTTGTGTTTTTCCAGCTTCTGCAAAGCCGAGGAGGAAGAGGAAGAGGAGGAGTGTTTCAACAAGGAGAACCTGCTGCTCTCTCTCAGCTACGACATGGCTGCCAAGAAGAGGAAGAAAGACCTGATGAACAACAACACCAAGATCCCCTGTGAGTCACAGCTCAGGGCCACACAGTCTGACTGACTGTTTAGATACATGAAAGATAACATTTAGTCATTTAATAACTCACCAAAGTGAGACCAAAAACACTATCAGGAGACACTGGTGAGGATGTTATGGATCATTCACTTCCCTGATAATATTGTTTATGATTAATTATCCATCATTTTTATAACCTCTACTTCCGTAGTGACTGTGTAATCGTGTCTTCTTGCTGCCGCTGATACAAACATTCTGCTTTCTCCCAGATTTCCACAGAGAAAAGTGGATTTATGTTCACAAAGGAAGCACCAAGGAGGTAACTAACCAACTCATTTCATCTCACATCCATCGCTGATGTAAGACTCTGTTTTCCTGACGAGGATCTCCATCTAATAACCCCATAATTGAATTTTCCCTCCAGCGCCACGGATATTGTACGCTGGGAGAGGCCTTCAACCGCTTAGACTTCTGCAGCGCCATCAAGGACACGAGGAGGTTCAATTACGTCGTCAGAGTGAGTCCTCATCTCTTTCTTCTTCTTCTGTGGTTGTTAATAAGAGATGTTTTTGTTGGTAGCTGAGGAGGAGGGTTGAGGTTAAGAGGGTGTGAAGGCTTCAGCCAGGCTCTTATCAATGCTCTGCAGACAAGGGGCTCTCAATGGTGAATACACCGACCCAGGATGTGTATTTGTGTGTGTGTGTGTGTGTTTGCGGTAGGGTAAAAGTGGGACTTTTTAGCTGTTATGATCCCTAAAGCCATTTGGCATCCCTAAATTGATTATTTAAAATCAATTCTTATTTGCTAACCTTCACTTTAAACATCTTGTATGAGTCTGAAGTCCACGTGTAAAACTGTTTTTATAGTACACACACCGGGGATGCCAAATGGCTTTGTGAAAAATGTCCACTAAAGGTAGGATGTGACATCATCAACATTCCTTATATCATTATCAATAATGTAACTGCATTATGGGATATCAAAGGTTGAATTTGGAGCGTTCCCCCCCCTCACATCAAGGTGTCTCTACACTGAACCAGATCTCCACATGTGCTCCCATGTGAGCTCCTGCATGTGGTCGTGTTCTCCTGTGCTGGGGGGGCGGCTGTAGGGCTGGGGGGGTGACAGCTGTGCGGTGAGGTGCGACCACCCGACAGGTTTATGAAACCAGACCCAGTGGTTGTCAGGTGATTCAGACCCCCAAACAGACACACACACCGACTTGTCTTCTTTTGTGTTGCCTCCCTTCACTTAAACTACGTCACAGTTTTCTGTTGAACTCTTATTTAACTGTGATGAGATGCACCAGTTCCAGCTTGGTCAGGAAGAGACGTACCAGTTCTCTAATGTGGCCGGACAGTGAGTTTGCAGAGGATCATGTTTAGTTGTTTTTATCTACGGTCATAAACACAAGTGTAGGTTCTATCAGCATTATAATAATCCTGAGATATCAGAATATAAAACGATCTGGTGTTCCACAAGTGATCCACGTGTTTAATCTCTTTCCACAGAGAGTTGGTTCTGTCTCTGTTGAAGTTTAGGATTGACCTTTTTTAGTGCAGGTTCCAGCTAACAAGTGCAGTGTAGTGTGGTAAAGCCCAAAGAACAATATGGCTGTGTAACACTAGCGTCTGGTCTGGACACGCTGTCCTAGGTCACTGCTCTTCACTGCTCTTCACTGCTCGTGTCTGATGGCATTTGCGGGTTCATTTAACTCCGTCTCAGTTACACGGATCGGGTTCTTCTTCTTCCACAACAGGAAGACAACAGGAGGTCCTCTCTCTCTTTTACTCCGAGCACACGGACGGAGGTTATTTCAAGGAGACAGACACCTTTAAATGAACGTGTTTTTATCAGAGCTTCTGGTACAGTTTGGTGTGTTTTTGTAGAGAAAGTACGAGCCGCACGCCAAGCTGTGAAGTGCAGTTTAGCGAGCAGCAGGAGCTAAAAGTAGATACGGAAACGGCACATTGTTCTGCCCGGCTGCTCCACAAAGAGAGGAGCACTTGATGAGCTGCTAACAGAAGAAGGGCATGGGATTAGGGTTTAGGAACGGAGCTGGAAAGAATGAGGGGAGCCAGGAAGAAGCTTAAAATCTGTAAAAACGGACAGAGAGGGTGAGGATGGAGGAGAGAAGTAATTAAGTTCAAAGTTTGGTATTATTAAGACCCCCGGACTCATCGCCTTTACAGTTCGGATTTGACTGAATGCTTACTTACAGTAGGTGACGTGTGTAGTAATGAACTTACATTTTTCATTAACCAGCTTTGAGTTCAGAAATCAGTTTGTTCTGCCTGCTCTTGTACAGCTCTCGTAACTCTCCTCCTCACACAGCTCCCCTCCGGTTTACCAGAAAGCACCTCACAATATGTTGATGTTGATAACATGATGACAGAGGTCACACGCTCCGGTGAGAATTGAGCAAGCGGGGAACTTGAGTTTCTCCATGACGTCACAGCATCTGTTACATGCCAGACGTGCCACCCTGGATCACCAACTGTTTGTCCACTAGCCAACGGCAACAAGCGCGCAGACACACACACACACAAGCGCGCATGGACGCACAAGTGTGGAGACACTCTGTCAAATGATTCAGCTAATTCACATGACGGGAGGATCAGGAGTCAAATGATTAAAAGCTTGTTTGCGGAGGCTGATGTTGTTGACAGGCCGGGCTGTTGTCCAACACCTTTCCACCAGCTTCCCCCCCCCCACACTAAAGAGACTCCGATCAAGAGCGATCAGCAGAGCCAAGAATGCTGTTATATGGTTGTTGGATCCAGCTCCAGTTGAGAGTGATGACCAGGTGGAGCGCCTCCAAATTTGTTCTAGGCAGCATTTATTGTCAGGAGTGCAAAGTGCCTTTAGTAAGAATGCAACATAACAAACGTTAAGTAATGAGGCTGGGGAACAGAGAGTCTCTGCGGCTGACAGGATGAAATTTATGTTGTGTTTCTTTCTTTCTTTCTGTTTCTGCTCTCTAGCTCCTGGAGCTTATCGCCAAGTCCAAGCTCCCCTCGCTCAGCGGAGTGGCACAGAAGAACTACATGAATATTCTGGAGAGAGTGATACAGAAAGGTGAGCCCCGTCGCTCTTTAAAGTCACTCAACTAGTCCGCCTCTCAGTCTCTCTCCTTTATGTCCATTTCATTTTCTTTATTGTTGGATGAAATGTACAGAGGAGCAGACTCCTCGTCTTTCTTAAAGACTTAAACACATAAAGGCCTTCCCGCTCTGTTGTTTGCACCACTAGGTGAGGAAATGAGCCCCGACGACCTGTAAAGAAGGCCGGGAGTGAATTTAGTGCTTTAATGGCACGGTAAAAAACACTGACAGTCACCAGACGCCTCAGAGAACCACAGTGTAAACGAAATGTTCCCGCTGCTAAACAGAGATTCGGGTTGTTTAGGTGGCGTTATGAAACCTGTTGGCCAAACGCTCTAAACGCCACAGGAGAGGAGGACAGCCACTCCAAAACATTCACTTTAACAATGTGCTTTTTCATGACTCACAATAAATATTTCCCTGTTTGGCTGTTTGCCTGGTAGCTTACTAATCTCTCTGTAACAGCCAGGCTCTGAAACCTCACTCTTTACGTCCTGATTTGAGGAATAAATTGAGTTCTTCTGTTTCCTCCTCAGTTCTCGATGACCAGCAGAACGTCCGTCCCATCAAGGAGCTGCTGCAGACGCTCTACGTCTCGCTGTGCGGTCTCGTTCAGGGCATGGGCAAGTCCGTCCTGGTGGGGAACATCAACACCTGGCTGCACCGCATGGAGAACATCCTGCAGTGGCACCAGCAGCTGGACAACATCCAGATCAACAGGGTGAGCATCTGCCCAAAACACAAGGAGGCGAGGAGACGGACTCACAAAAGAAAGTTCTCTATTGATGGAAGTCGAGAAGGAAATAAATGTAAATGTCTTTGTCCCTTCAGCCCACATCTACAGGCATGAGTCTGACCGACCTTCCTGCCAGTCTGCAGCTGAACATCATGCAGCGTGTGTCGGACGGCAGGGACCTGGTCAGCCTGGGACAGGTGTGTCCCGAGCTGGGAGTCCTCGCTGAGGACCGGCTGCTGTGGAAGAGGCTCTGCCAGTACCACTTCACAGACAGACAGGCATGTAGAAATGAATGCATGATCCCAAATACGTATAGAATGAGAATGAGGCACACATTTGCATACATGGCCGGTTAGTTGTCTTCTTTGTTGTCCTTTAAACGACGTCACTGCCTCACATGACCTACGGGTTACTGTAGAATCAGATAACAGAGCAGTCTTTCTGATACAAGTCATTAATATCACTCTACAAGGAGGTCAAGCATCTCTGATAAACAGGACATGCTGCTGGAAAACAGGAGGCCACAGAGAGTGCATACTGACACTACAGTAACCTAGCACCATGCCCAACAGCGTGCACTTGATAAGCGAGTGAGATGCTCTCAGGCTTTAGGAGGTTACAGTGAAGCTTTCCTGCAGGTTCCTTTGTGTTTGGGGGGAAAAACTCCATCTATTGATGCTCCATCTTTTGGGCAGCTACTTTGTGTGAATTCGGATACAAAATAAATTCTCAAGAAAGCCGACATTAAAGTAGATACCTCAAAGTATTTCTCTCTCCTTGGGCCGCGTCTTAAAGTCTGTTTACT
This sequence comes from Sebastes fasciatus, assembly GCF_043250625.1. Classification (NCBI taxonomy): domain Eukaryota; kingdom Metazoa; phylum Chordata; class Actinopteri; order Perciformes; family Sebastidae; genus Sebastes; species Sebastes fasciatus. The sequence continues at coordinate 1,219,514 of NC_133806.1, forward strand.
TCTTCTTTAGATCCGAAAGCGCCTGATGGTGTCGGACAAAGGTCAGCTGGAGTGGAAGAAGATGTACTTTAAGCTGAGCCGCTGCTATCCTCACAGAGAAGAATACAGCGACACCCTGTACTTCTGCACACACTGCCACATCCTCTTCTGGAAGGTAGGAGCTGTTTTCCCACTTTTGAACCTTTTGATCAAAGTGGCTATGAAACTGATGTCAAATTGAATATTGATCTGTGTGTCTTTGTTTCTTTTCCCAGGACACAAACCATCCCTGCACAGCCAACAACCCAGACAGTTGCACCATGTCCCTCTCCCCTCAAGACTTTATCAACCTTTTCAACTTCTGATCCCCCCCCACCCCTCAAACCCACATGGACTGACTGTACATAGTGTACATAGAAATGTACAATATCGTTTTTGTTTAATGGCACAATCAATTCCTGGATGTGTATTTAGTGGAGGTGTGACTGGAGCGGGGGGGGCTCAGGCAGCGGGACAATTATGCAATTGAGTTTCTTTTGAGCGAGTGCAGAGACATCTGGGAGGGTTGAAAGCGAGTGAATGTGACAGAAGGAAAGAGATGTGGACGGAGGAGCGCTGGATGAAGGGAATGCTGAGCTGTCAGAGTTTAGTCTTAGTTTAATGTGGGTTAGTAAACACACCTCCAGACCTCGGATGTTTGAACTCCTTTTCCCAATTTGGAGAATTTGTTTTGATTTTATTTTTTGGTTTTCAAACCTTGTAATCAGTTTTTTTTTTTTTCCCAACACGGGAAGTAGGAAGATTGTTCAAACCTGTTTTGTTGAATATATTACACATGGGAGGGCTGAACTGTGTTCGACGTTCAGATGGAGTTCTAGTTGGGCACCGGGACGCTGCAGCACCGGAGAGATGGTGACTGGAAGCGAGGGAGTCGGTAATTGATGGAGTGATGATTCTATGATAATGTTGACGCACCACAATATGTTTTCTATTGTTCTTTTGTTGTTTTTCACTTTTATAAATATTTGATATGACTTTTTTATTATTATTATTCATCGTGTGTTCATGTTCTGCTGCGGCTGCTATAGCAACAGCACCTGAGTAATCTTCTTTTTTTCATCAACAAATGTCTCCTTTACAGAAGAGATCTGAGGCTCTGATACCAAAGTTGACCGTCTGAAACATCAGATTTTTCTGCAGCCTCCTGCATGATTGTTTAAACACCCAGCTGATTGTGTTTACTTATTTATTTAGTGAGATTCTGGCGAGGAACAGGAATATCGGTGTGAAGGTGCAATCTGACCCAGACTGTCCTCCATCACTGCTCAGACAGGGAGGATGATGTACATGCTATGCAATGCGTTCTGTTGAGTAAATAAAAGACAAATAACCATCAGTTCTATGTAGTCAGCACATCTTAATGTCTGTTCTCTCTGCACACACTGAAGCATTATGTTGTCAAACATTATCTTCAGATTTAATATGCACACTAGCTTCTTTCTCGGGGTGAACAAGAAGCAGCCAGGCTCTCGCTAACAGCTACATTGTGCCCTCTATTGGACAAATGATGAACTGCAAGGTTGTAGTTTATAAAACAGAAATCTAGATATGAGTACTGCTTGTACTTGGCATCATCAGGACAACAAACTATCTCTGTGACACATTATGTTTCCATCACTGTTCATACCCGAGTGTTTCTTTCTGGAGCAGAGAAATGAAACACTAAAAACATGACTCACTACCGTCACACACAAGTGGACCTCTCCAGTGTGTTTAAACCATGAAGAGCTGTGGGGCGTTAGTGTTAATGAGGCAGACCTGCTGTATAACAACACAATGAGATATCTGATCAACAACAAACACCGTTCAAGTTTCAAAATGTCATTTCTGTTTTAATTGTTGCAGCCGGACAACAAGTAAAAATAAATAAATTAAAAAGCAAATTAAACTTTTTGCATGACATTCAGACGATAGAAACAATTATTCATTGCTTGTTGCACAATGTATTTAAAATAAATAATATTTATACAAATATGTCAATTATTATTCCAAGAAATCGGACTTAGCACATAAGTCATTGTAATTGTGTGCATCTCCCACTGCAGCGGTGCACGTACAGTACTGTGTAGGTAACTTTTTACAGAGAGGTTCGACATTTGGAAGCATCGTGTGTACGAGTGGTAAAGGCATGAATGACAGCTGCCAAAGCAATAATACACCTGTAGGCATCACTTTAAGGCCATTTAGTCATTCTGCCCACGAACGGAGTCAATCTATCCTTCTTCTTTTCTACTGACCACGTCATCAGCATCTTCCTCATCAACCACGTTACAAATCTGCTGGTTTAAGGCAACGTTGCCCACAATGCTTACTTCAGTAGGTGCCACCGTATACTGTTGCCTTGACAGCAGATAAAGAAGGCAATGGTAATGGTACATTCCCACTATCTATCTAAAGCTGCATTAGCAAATATATAGCTAGCTACTACACTGTTTTTTTCTTTATTCCTCCCCCCCTCTTTTTTATATCATGCAAACATCATCTACAGTTTGTGCCTCTTGAAACACATCCTGTAATAAGCACCAGTAGAAACTGACCTCCTGCTACAGGAGCTGCCAGTGTTTGACATTACAGAGCATTTACATCAGTTCAAATAAACATTATGAAGTTGGTTGCATATTGTCGTTGTACCGTACCTTGTTTTCTGTGTGCATTCACCTGCTCTGCATCTCTTCCACAGTATGCTAAGATATGACATGAGAGCAAAGGAAATGTGGGGCGGTAATATTATATTCAAACCAGTAAAGTGTGGTAGGCTCGTGATGTTGACAGCAGCACCCGTGAATATTAAACCTTCAGGTTACTCAGCTTGTCCTTTTCACCTCACTGGCCTTGATTAGAGTAGCTGTTGATGAGTACTGAGTTAGCATTGAGCCACACCTTCCAGACTTGAACCCACAACCCTTAAATCCAGCTCTGCTTTAGCAGCATTTCCCCGTCTGTCTGAGTCTCCACTGCACGGCGGTTCAAGTACCAACTGCAGAGGATCCCGAGATGCTGGGAGTCCCCGGTGGTTTATGAGGTGTAGCGGGTGAAAGAAGCAGTCGTCACTGGAGAACTGCAGTCCTGTGTGTGCAAACAAATGAGCACTGAGCATTACGTGACACATGCATACATAAATATAAGTATAAGACGTTGTGAGAGAGAGAATAACAGAGTGGCATGCTTCTAATAATCTGAAGGTTGCAAAGGGAAAGCAGAGAGAAGAGTTACCAGAGTTAGTAAATGTCACAGAGTTTCAGAGTTCTGAATAATCCACTCAATAGCATCCCAACCCTACAGATCCACACAGAGAAACAGGAGGTTAAACGAGAGACAAGAGACAGACAGATGAACACCACGCTAACTTTGGACTGGAGGTTCAGGAAACTTTTAATGGACCTGCAGAGAAACTAACAGACACAGTGAAGTCCCAGTTAGAAGGCATGCAAAGACATCATCAGCAGTATCTTTAGAACTTGTATCAAAGTTCAGACTACATGCAAATGTTCTCTTTTTATTACCTTCCTGGCGTTGGCTGACATTCTCCGAGCCATCATCCCCTCCAGGTAGCTGCTGAGACTCACTCCCTTGACTGTGATGATGGCCTCCTGGGTCAGGATGGTACTGAGGAGAGAGAGAGAGAGACTGTAAGACACAAACAAACAGTACAACACTGTGTAGCTGCAAGAACACAATGTCTCTGTTACAGTGTGAAACGTTTTAATGTACTTACACGTCAGGGTTGTCTGGGTGCGGTCTGTAAAGAAGCCTCTCATCCACTGAAATCAGGTTGGTCAGAGTGATCTGGAGGATAAAATAATACTTACATGGAATATTATGATGCATATACAGAAATAGCAATTGCTATTAAAAGTCACCATTGTATGTTCTGTGAATGATTGTTTGTTATTTATTGTTGATGAACACAAATACAGCACATTTTAGTGCATTATGATGTACAGTGTGTGACAGTTTATCCAACAGCAGTGGTAGATTGTGATGCTGTTTGGACTCACCGTTGCTTAATGAACTGTGTGACTGTAATGCCGACTGGACAGACTTGGTAGAAACTTACATTTGTTGAGCACAGCTCCATCTTTTTCTCCTCCGGGTCCACTATGGAGTGTTCCTTCACATACGTCTGCGTGTGGTTGGTTCCCAGTATCTACACACACACAATAATACACAGCGAGTGCAGTGAAATGAGCCCAAATATCACTTCACTTGTGTATGTGCACGACCCCTCCCAGGTCCCTGAACACCCTGTTTAGGAGCCTGTGCATTAGGATCAGTGAATTTGTTGGTTCCCCTACTGCCTCTTACGTGACTCCTCCTCCACCACCAACCCACTAACTAACCAGGCCAGGTGGTGATATGAGGCACCTGGGGCCTGTTGAGTTGTCTTGCTTCTGCCTGGCATGCTGTTGTAGTGTTGATGTTGGTGCTGCTGCAGGTTTGTGAAACTGTTTTAAAATATCCTTTAAATCATGTGTTTAGTGAGATCTTTTCTTTTTTTGGTTTCAGCTTTTATCGTGTGACACTTCCCTGACCCTGACCCACGGTTCCACTGCTCCCGCTGAGCGACGCTGTGTGATGCCTGGTGGTGGTGAGGAGGGTTGTCAGTGTTCAGTAACGTTAAGTTGCAGCATTATTAGCCTTGTTAATATTTGTGTTTCATTTAAGGCTGACCTAAAGGAACACTGCTGCTGTTTATGCCCCGTTTATACTCTTTGTTTTGCCCCTTTAGTTCTGGATTTATCGGAGTATTAGTGTTGACCATTTAGTTTATTACTTGGTTTGAGTTATTTTGCCTTTTAACCAGCTGGGTTTATTCTGTTTGGTTGTTTGATTCTTTTTGTATTTATTTTTCTTTCAGAAGCTGAGTCACTTTGTTGGGAGTCTAAAGGCACCATAGTGAGGCACCTCCACCTGTTGTATGTGAGTTAAGAGCTCTGGGACACAGATGAATCGCACCATAGTTCTACTGTGAGGTTTGCTGTGTTGCACCTGGGTTAGTAAGTGGTAGCACCTGCACTCTCCTCCGTGTAGTCTGCCTCCAACAGTGGCCTCAGCTTAGTTTAGTTTAGTTTAATTTTGGACTGGCAGATGTAATATTTTAGATATTGTTAAACGAAAGAACCCTTTTAATAACCCCATATTAGTTTTTAATCTGTTTAATCATCTTTTCTTTCCCTACAGCTCCAGTCCCGTCTTATTTAGGCCTTTTTCTTTGATTAATTCCAATAAAATATTTGACTTCTTTTGCAAACACGTCTCTGCCTCATCAGTAACTGATCGGTGTGCCTTAGCCATTTACCAGAGAAGTATTAAAGGTTCTGTTTAGTATGTCTTGGGGTGCAAGTCCCCAGGTGATGTTGCTGGGTCGTCTACTCCCCACCACTCTTGCCACACCTACACCTGACTGTCTTCTTCTATATTTCCATCCATCTGTGTGTTGGTGTGGATGACTTACGGCTCGTACGATGCCCGGGAGGCCCCACTCTGTGCTGAGGAGTCTGTGGCTGTGCAGGCGTCCCTCTGCGTCCAGCCTGCGATCCAGCACGTCCACCCCGACCACGTTAGGGTTCATGGGGTTGGGGTACTTCCTCATGGCAGCCTTGATCACCGTCTCCCATGGGTAACTGCACACACACACACACACACACAACACAGAACAATATGAAGGGGAAGAAACATGTCAGGTTTCACTATTGGCTAAAATATGGTGTCAATCTTTATCTAAGATGAGTCAGTCTCAGAGTGTCCAGGAATATGTCTCATTATCTGCAGGGTTATTGCAGAACGGGCTTAATCAACTAAACGTGTGTGCTTCTCTGGGACCAAGCTGGCTGTGAATGGATCTGACTACTGATGTTAAATACTCACAGTGACCACCATCACTCCATATAGAGCAGCTGGAACTACTGACTAGCATCACGTTGTGAGCTTCAGTCTCATTAATTCAGATTTATTTAAACTGAATTATCAACATAGCCCTACAATGACAGACTCCATTCTGCTTTATGAATATTATAAACCAACCTGAAAACATGCTCCGTGCTCCAGATCTTCATCTTTAGAAGACAAGTCTTGATCTTATCGCTTAGAAACCTCCGAGATCCAGAACTCCATCTCACCGGATCATCTTCAGGAGAGGAACTAGCTCTAGTGACCAGACAGAGTAGAGGGCTACCAGACAGAGTAAAGGGCTACCAAACAGAGTAGAAGGCTACCAGACAGAGTAGAAGGCTACCAGACAGAGTAGAGGGCTACCAGACAGAGTAAAGGGCTACCTGACAGAGTAAAGGGCTACCTGACAGAGTAAAGGGCTACCAGACAGAGTAGAAGGCTACCAGACAGAGTAGAGGGCTACCAGACAGAGTAAAGGGCTACCTGACAGAGTAAAGGGCTACCAAACAGAGTAGAAGGCTACCAGACAGAGTAGAGGGCTACCAGACAGAGTAGAGGGCTACCAGACAGAGTAGAAGGCTACCAGTCAGAGTAGAAGGCTACCAGACAGAGTAAAGGGCTACCAGTCAGAGTAGAAGGCTACCAGTCAGAGTATAAGGCTACCAGTCAGAGTATAAGGCTATCAGACAGAGTAGAGGGCTACCAGACAGAGTAGAAGGCTACCAGAGAGTAGTAGGCTACTGGGGCCTGTGATGATGGAAGCTCAGCTCACCACCATCAATGAAGTGAGTCCCGACAGCGCATCATCTCTGCTTCTCTCCGCATATCAACCTTTGCGTAAAGATGCGTAAAGATGCGTAAAGACCGCACAATGCGCTCTTCTGATCTCCAGGAACAACTGAGAGGAAACCTGTAATTTCTAGATGAAAACCATCAGCTGGTAGCTGCTGCAGCAGCAGAGGACGAGAGAGGAGCCGGTGCAGCAGCAGAGACACCAACAGTCAAGTTAGACAGAGAGAGAGAGATGCAGCAGTCTGGGCAGG
>NC_133806.1:1231487-1238987 GCF_043250625.1 Sebastes fasciatus
CACGCCAAAAAATCTGCTGATACATGCGCTGTGCCGGCCGGTGCGCGCAGCCTTTGTGCGCAATGAAGCCTACTATAGCCCAGGGCTGTCCAAAGTGGGGCCCTCAAGCCAAAGTTGGGCCGCCATCAGGTTTGATTTGGCCCGCCAGATTAAAATTAGCAAATTGTTTTTTTTAGTTTTTTTTATTAAAAGAGCCAACCGACTTGACTGTGTTTTGGAGGCCGTACCAGGCTCGGGTTTATGGTTAGAAGATAGTGGCGTTATATGGACTCCATTAGTGCCACATCAGGTCATTCTAGCTGGTCAGGAAGGAGACTAACACTCTAAAGTTGGGCTAAATGTTGGAGAGGAAAAACTGTCATGTCCATGTTCAAAGGTGTCCCTTGACCTCTGACCTCCAGATCAGTGAATGTAAATGGGTGCTACGGGTACCCACGAGTCTCCCCTTTACAGACATGCCCACTTTATGATCATCACATGCAGTTTTGGGGAAAACATGCAGTTCTTTGAATACAGTATACGTGTGTTATTTTTACCTGTTCTAAAAATGGTGTATTTTAACATTTCTTCCCTAAACAGTCTTGGAAATGCATAAATTGCATAAATGAGCCCAATTGTATTCAGCAGGTGGGTTTTAAGAGGCTAACTATGTAAAACATATTCATTTTGCATCTTAACAATACAATACAATAGGTGTTTAATTTTGGCCCGTGGTCCACTGTTGAGTTCCAGTTTTGGCCCTCCAAGGGAAAAGTTTGGGCACCCCTGCTATAGCCTATCTATCAGGGCCTCATGGGGGGGGGCCACTAGAGCTCCTCTAGGCTCTGTAGGCCTTCTGTTGGCTCCTTTCTTCTGGAGCTTCATACTATTTAAAGATGAATATTTATTGTTCTGTTGCAGTTTAAAAATAGTCATCATGGTTATAAGGTGACATTGTTGGCCTCCTGGAAGATGACTCCCACTCTTACTCAGTGGATCCAGCTCAGTCTGGTAAATACATGCTGGTTAAAGCTGCAGGAGGCCAACATCCCATAATAACCTTTCAGCATATTGTAATTCAAGTGTTCTGAGAGAGAACTAGACTTCTGCTCCTCCTCATGACTCTGTTTTCATACTTTAGAACATCTAGCCCGTGACGGGAGACTTTGACCAATCACAGGTCATTTCAGAGAGAGAGAGCGTTCCTATTGGCTGTTCACTCAACGGAGGCAGCTGTCAATCATTCGCCAATCAAACGGTCAGACTAGGCAGAGCTGATCAGATATGAATCAATATTCTGTTACTGTAATGCCTATTTCTCCCCTCAGATGTTCTCAGAATCATCTTGTAGTGAACGGTTTAGCTGTAACATGAGAGTTTGTGACCCAGCAGCCATGTTGAGATCTGTTGAGGAAATACGAAGCACCGTCCACCAGCTGGAGAAACCTCTCTCATTTTAAAATAGGCATTGCAGTAACAGAATATGCGCTGCCTAGTTTGACCGTTTGGTCGGCGAGTGATTGACAGCTGCTCAGAGACGGCAAGGCTCCAGCTCGGCTCTGATTGGTTGTTTTCCTCCGGTCTGTGAAATCTTGCAGATGCCGTTAGGAGCACCGGAGGACACAGAGGAACATGATTGTTTTCAGATTACCTGTCTCATGCTCTACTGTCAGGATATAGTGACTTTTTGAATCCTATTTGCTCCGTTTCTACCCGCTGCTGCTTTAAGAGCTGAGACATCAGAGGCCTCCATTCTCACACTTTAATAATCTCTCTTTAATTTCAGGTGATCGGCCGTCGCCATGGAGATCGTCACACATTTAATTAACAACACTATAGAATTCTACAAATGGACCCTAACTATTGCAGGTAATAATCTTTTCTTATACTCCGTATGTAAACATGTACAGGTGTGTTTCTCCTGCAGTGAGTCAGTAGATAGATGTTGCTTCAGTGGGATGAGTCAAAGCTGCACCATAGTAGAATAATGTGTGTTTGTGTGTCTGGACGTGACATGAATGTTCAGCTATATGTTGATTCTTAATATATCGTTATGCTCCTTCATGTGTTCCTCCGTTTTAATAACTGAACTGGAATCGGTACATGAAATCAGTAAATGATCATATCATGATCACCTGCTAAATCCATGTATGGATGGAGAATCAAATCCTGAAAGTATTACATGCACCATTAAACACGGTCAAACTGACCTCCAGACAGGTCACCTATGGACACAATCTGCCGTCTGTCCTCATGTTGTTGGTGTTGGCCCCGCCCCCCCGTCTCAGAATACACTGACCCTGAGCCCACGCTGTGTCAGTGTAACGCCAACATTAAGAATAGTTATGTAACGCCGTGAGAACATCTGTCCTGCAGACAAGCGAGTGGAGAAATGGCCTCTGATGGACAACCCTCTGCCCACGCTGGCCATCAGCACCTCCTACCTGCTGTTCCTCTGGCTGGGGCCCAAATACATGAAGAACAGGGAGGCCTTCCAGCTCCGCAAGACCCTCATCGTCTACAACTTCAGCATGGTCTTCCTCAACTTCTTCATCTTTAAAGAGGTCGGTGGAAGTCGTATCCATCCAGATGAGTACATTACAGTAGCTGTGTTTGGGCTAACCTCATTACAGCGTATCCAGCTTTCTGTCTGCACTCCGTCTCTCTCACTGTGTCTCTGTTCGTTCATATCACTGATTCAATAGAGATGTTCTCTTGTTTTTTAGCTGTTTATGGCGGCGCGGGGAGCGAGCTACAGTTACATCTGTCAACGGGTGGACTATTCAGAGGACCCCAATGAAGTCAGGGTGAGTGTTTGGGGCTCAAACACACACACACACACACATGCACTCATACACCCACGATGGGTTGCTCCGCACCTGCCCTGTTATGTAACTTACTTTCTTTATGGTTTATGTGTGTGCATTAATTAGTTTTTCCAGCAGCAACAAGACGCCTCTGCTAGTTTACTACAACGTATAATTCTGACTTCACTATTATAGAGCTCTACTGTTCTCTAATGATTAAGACAGTCCTTGTCAGCGTGCCAGAGAAGCTTCGCTCTCGTGGTTTTTAGAAACACGATCAGCGGCTGTTCATTTGTTCCCTGCTGCTGCTGTTATCAGAAAAAGTGAGAGCTGGAAGAGTGATCATGGAAGGTGTTCAGTTTCACCTTCCTTCCTACTGCTCCATGACGTAGTTACACATCTGACACAGCCGGTCGGCGAAGATGTTGTAGGATAGAATAGATTATAGTAGTAGTAGATTATAACTGCTACTGCTAATTACAAGTTAGATTTGAGAGTCCAAATGAACTTCTCTTCTATTTCCCTGCTTGTTTCTGTTTCCTTCCTTCAACCCGTCTCTCCTCAACCCGTCTCTCCTGTTCTGTGTGGGACAGGTGGCGGGAGCTCTGTGGTGGTATTTCATCTCTAAGGGCATCGAGTATCTGGACACGGTGTTTTTCATCCTGAGGAAAAAATTCAACCAGGTTACCTTCCTGCACGTCTACCACCACTGCAGCATGTTCACGCTCTGGTGGATCGGCATCAAATGGGTGGCAGGAGGACAGTGTGAGTAGCTCATATTCTGCCCTATTCTTACCCATGAAGTCAGATAGTTTTGACCCAACAATTAAATTGTGGTCTTTTCCTCCTATTTCCTTCAGTTCTTGTTAAAATTACCATTTCTTGTTGCTCCTGCTCCTTTCATATTGAACATGTTTGTTCATTTTGTGGTAGGAAGGTAGGAAGAGGAGTCTTTTATAATGTATGTCTGTTCCCAGGAGCCCTTTGTGTCACAGTCCGTCCATGCCGACAGTATGAAAAACATCTTGCAGAGACATAAATACATAATCCATCACAGTGGACAATTTGCCAAATGATTTCTTGTTAATCTCTCGCTGTGTTGATGCAGCTGGAAAATGAATCAATTATATTCACAATTTGTTGTTATGATATAAAAAACTACCATTATTGTCCTTAGTACAAAGTTCAATAAATAGTTCATGAAACCAAATCTGTGTATTTAAACTGTATTCTAGCTCCACAGTTAGTCCGACAAAACTAATATCAGTGTTTGAATTTTCATTTTTTTTTTGCAGCGTTCTTTGGAGCGCACATGAACGCAGCCATCCACGTCTTGATGTACCTGTATTATGGTCTGGCCTCCTGTGGACCTAAGATCCAGAAGTACCTGTGGTGGAAGAAGTACTTGACCATCGTCCAGATGGTGAGACATTACGTCACCGTGTGGCTAATTTAAATAGAAGTCTGCTCCTTTAACACATTGTGGAAGGTTAACCTTACATGTGAAAATGTGATTTCGTTGCGTCTCAGATCCAGTTCCACGTCACCATCGGCCACACGGCCTTGTCCCTCTACGTCAACTGCGACTTCCCCCACTGGATGCACTACTCCCTCATCTGCTACGCCGTCACCTTCATCGTCCTCTTCGGCAACTTCTACTACCAGACCTACCGCCGCCAGCAGCCCAGACGCGACGCCTCCTCTTCCTCCTCCTCCTCCTCCTCCTCCTCCTCCTCCAAAGCGGGCAAGGCCCTGTCTAACGGGACCCTCAATGGGCTCAGCAAGGCCGCCAACGGAGCGGTGGTGACGGGGAGCAAAGAGGAGAAGCCCCAGGAGAACTCTGGGAGGAGAAAGAGGAAAGGAAGAGCTAAAAGAGATTAGAGGAAGAGGAGCGAGGTAATAGTGAGGTAGGGCCTTGCTTTGGGTTCGAGGTTGATAGTGCTAAAACGTGAAAGACTTAATTTGAGGGAGATATAGACGGACGGATGCGTTAAGGTGTGATGTGTTTATTTAAGCCATGATCTGAGTTGTTGTAGATAAAATATGAGACAGGCTTGTGTTGAGAGAGGATCATTCTGTTAGTAAGAGGTGTCAAAGGTCACGTCCAAGGTGACCGTTATCACAAATAACCCAAAATACAGTCGTGTATGTGCGGTACGGGATAGCTCCTAGTATTCCCTCTCTTTATGGTGGTGCTAGCTGCTGTAGATCTGGTTCAAAAAGTGACTTTCAGCTACTAAAAACTGAGCCTGGGAAGGAAACCAAGAGGCCCATCTGGCATGCTGGTACATTAAATGCACCTGAGCTGCTTGAAAAAGATTCTATACCATTCTTATTGTTACTGCTGTACCGAGAAAGGAATACACATCATAACACAAACACACATTTATATTTGAGCTCATCATTTTGTTGTTGTTCACCTTTACAGATATGAAACCGACGATAATGTACAGTATCATGTCACTTCTGTCCTCATCGTATTCAAGTTGTTATCGATGTTCCGTGAGAGAGACCCGCTGTACGTTTACAGCTCTTGTTTACTGAATAGACGCGTCTGACGTCGTCTTATTTATTCTGATTTATTTTGAGTTGTGGACTCACGTTTGAGCTGTCACCCATCGGCACATATTCTAAAGATGGAAAACAAAATCAATATCCAGAGGTGAGGTGTACATAGAAATAGAAATGATAGATGTGTAATCCTCTGAGACTTGGATGGGATTGTTCCATCACTGGTTTATGATGGAATGATCATCAGCTGTATCTCATAGAAGGTTACAATATATTTCTATTTCTGTGTACAGCCAGAGCAGGTTTTCTATATCCCTACATGTATGTAATGCAATGAAATGTCATGACTATTATCCAGAGAAATGATGGATCAGATGATTATCTCAATGTTGACAGAGAAGCTGGTGGAGTTTTGTCTTTGCAGATGTTTACCCGTCTTTTTATATTCTGTCTGACGTTGTTTGTCTCACATGCTGGTGAAAGTGTTGTGTTGGTGGAGGATTCAGAGCTAGCTAACAGCCAGTCTTCATCGAGTTAACGAAGCTTCTTCTCATATTCAATCAAATATCTTTTGTGTGTTTTATATTTTTAGGCTTAATCTGAGCTGGTTGAATGTAAATTAACTTTGGATTTAAAAAGATACAAGTTCTGATTTACATACATCCGGAAAGAAAGAAAGATCCGGTGAACTCTACGGTGACGCTACGAAGGAGATCTTTGCTCTGCCTGTAGTATATAGAGAATAAATCCGTGGTCGGCTCTATATCGGCTTCATGTCCTCCATTAATCGATGCATTTCGATGTTCTTTATTGTTTTTCTATTTCTTTCTGTGTAAATACTCCATGTTTCCTGAGAGTGCTTGTCTGTGTATTTGTGTTCTTTTTGTGTTGTACATATTACATTGTGATATTTTGTACACTGCGCATTTGGGAATGTTCCCAGCTTGTTCGCTTGGACTTTTATACGTCCACATTGCTTACGTGTTTTTTTGTTTTTTTTAAAGTATCATAACTTTGAACTCTCTTCAAATTCAATTAAACTGAATGCCTGTACAAACGCTGGCTTCCTGTTGCAGCTTCATTTAACGCTCTACTTCATAGTTACGGGTCTTTAACAGGGATATACATTATTTTACATTCTATGTGGATCAATACTAAATCACACACTTTTTACTTTTAGTACGTACTGCAGCTGACCTTACAAAGTACATACTGAGGCATGCAGCATCTTTACAACTGGGACATTCTACTTCGTCATAACATTGCACCTTGAACTTTGACCCTCTTGCTCATAAATCTGCAGTGCAGAGGATTGTGGGTCAGAAAAGCATGCTTGCCTGCAAAATACGAGCAGATGCAGTAGAACATCCTGGTATTTTGGGCTCACTACATTTGACATATTATGTATTGGGACTTGGGAATAGTAAATAGTTAATGGTATGGTAGTATGAGTATTGAAACGCATAATAAGTTTTGACATTGATGGTAACAGATGTGCAGAGTGTGTTTCCACCACTAGAGGTCACCATGGTTACGTCACAGTAAGTTAGCATCACATTTACTAAACAGGAGGCTCACTATGTTCCCACCTTCTCAACCATCCACTGTAATTATAGAGGAACTTCATCAAGTTTCATGACATGAAGAGAGCAACATCATCACTCAAACATTTTAATGAACAGATGTGAATTATAAACTTCAATTCATGGTGATAAATGTGGTATTGTCTATCAGAATGTGTTTCTCTCAGGCAGCCCCACGTATGAGCGGAGGCCTTCACACACTGTCTCTTTGCATCTGTTAAAAACAAAGTGTTGGAAAGTATATTTACTTAAGTGCATTTTTAAGGTACTTTACTGGAGTATTTCCTTTCTGCTAATTTACTTCTGCACCACCTTTTAGATACTAGAGCTACCTGGTAGTTCAAGGTTTTACAGACATAATGATGAGCAACATATTACATAATGTATATGTATGAATATGACCCAATATAAATAAATTAGTTAAAATGAGTAACTATAACATAAAACACCGCTTGCATGTTAACGCATCAGCAATAATAATTAAATAGCTCACAATATTTTAACTCTAATAAAGGTAATTCAGCCTAATTAGTACTTTTAAGTACATTTACATTTACATTTGCTTCTACTGTTTTATGGAGTAAGATATTGAATGCAGGACTTCTACTTGTAATGGGGTA
>NC_133806.1:1241487-1301487 GCF_043250625.1 Sebastes fasciatus
TCTCACCAGTGCATGGTGTGTGATGAAGGACTGGGAAGTGAAAGATTTACTACTCAAGATGGACACATGGGGGGAAAAACAATAGTGACAACAATGGTTAGAATTGTTGTTGAGTGAGCTGTCTCATTATCACCGTAGAAAAGTTATTCAGTCTCATATCAAGTCTTTAACAAGTCAACATTTCCTGTAATGGGATGAGACACAGACGGGTGCAGGTAAAGGAGCAGTGTGCAGGATTTGGCGACATCTAGCTGTGAGGTTGCAGATCGCAACCAACCGTGTGCCGAGCGTGTAGGAGACGGTGGTCGACGCAAAAACATGAAGACGGGAATGTCCCTCTCTGGAGCCGGTGATTGGTTTGTCCGTTCTGTAGAAACATATATAGCGGGCGGCCAGAAGAGGACCTGCTCCCATATATAGATATAAACGTCTCATTTTAAGGGAACGAAAACACAACAATTCTTTATTTTCAGGTGATAATATTAAGAAAACATACTTATCAATATTTCATTTTGGCCAACAGATCCCCCGAAACGCTACAAACTGTGCCTTTAAAGTGCAGAAATGAAATGTTAATAAATTATTTTTGGAAAAAAGACAAGATAAGATGATCAAGAATGAAAATTACAGACAATTAATGTTCCTCATCCAAACAGATTCATCTGTCAGGTTAAATGTAAAATATGCAAACTACTTAGAGGTACAGTGAGGATTCAACATCTCCTCTTGATTAAAGACACTGACGTCCTCTCAGCACATTAAATGACTCTCTCAGCCTTCTTTTGTTTCACTTCACACAAAAGCAGAATCAGTAATCTCGTCTGGCACATGGGAGCCTCCGTGATGCAGACATCTGTCACTTTAATGCAAGCAAATGATTGAATAGTCCTGGGGCAGAAGGAGAGGATAGGTGGGGGAAGTGGTGAGTGTGTGTGAGTGTGTGTGTGTGTGTGTGTGTGTGTCACTGTGAAAGGGAGTGCGAGACCCCAAACATCTGTTATCCCATTCAGAGAAAATGGATGATGATTCTGGGCCAGAGAGGGCTGATTGGCCCCTGCAACATCTTGTCTGGCAATTAAAGCGTGATTACAACAGAGAGCCGTCTTATTTCTGAATGGATCCAGATAAAGGGCTGTAAAAGCCTGCAGTGACAGAAGCAAATGGATTGCACAGGAGGGCTAAGAGCTGTGGTTACTGAAGCCTTGACAGGAGCTCAAATCCAGGCCATAAAACTTTCAGAGCAGAGAAAATCCTTTCAATTCAAGTCAATCCCCGGCACTTCCTGCAAACTTGTTATTTTACTCACACAGGGATGATGCATGCGACACCGGTCCGCCTCCATTGCGGTGTGTCTTTAAACAACTGTGAGCCATTTCAGAAGGATGTGTGTGTGCTTTATCTTGTCGGCACGGGGCCAAGAGTTGCAAACGCCAAATGACTGGTGAGATGGGTCTGGCCCGCCCGCTGCAAGATAATTCAATCAGAGTGAAGATGCTTTGAGTGGATGAGGAGCCCATGAGAGTTGGGCCCGTTTCCAAACCGAATAAATGCTCCTCAGTAACCGTTTCCAGTGGAAAACTTCACATATTAACCTGTTTTCAAACCAAATCCACTCTAATGGCACATTTCCACTTCCTCACAACACAGATTCAAACAAAGTATGTCAGGCAGAACTCCAAATGAAATTCCTTATTCATCCCTGGATAAGTAAGGCCCATTCCTCCCTCTCCGAACACTCAAGACTTTGACTAATGACTCCTGAGCATTCATGGAAAATAACTGCACAACGTAGCTTCAGTTTTTTAGGGTTTAGAGAAAGAAAGAATGATGAGAGATTGTAGAAAGAGGGCAGCAGCCAAGAAACCATAAGATAGAAAAATGAGGGCCAAAACTAAACCTGTATGTGTTTAAAAACGTGAATTCAATGACAGCTGTTGAATATTGTCCTTGCTCTGTCATATTGTCCTCCTGGCATTACGTGCACTGCAGAAAATAAAACCTATTATACAACTTTGGAAGAGTCACATTCTCTCTAGTGGCCAATTTAAATCCATATGCTCAAGGTCACTTCAAATGACAGGATGGAAGGTGAATGCACAGTTGCAAGAGACAGCATCAAATCACTGCTGAGACAAACAGAGAGAGACAGAGAGAAGACAGGCTGGGTCAGCTCTGTCCACAGAGACAGGTGGAGACAGAGAGACAGCTCTGTCCACAGAGACAGGTGGAGACAGAGAGACAGCTCTGTCCACAGAGACAGGTGGAGACAGAGAGACAGCTCTGTCCACAGAGACAGGTGGAGACAGAGAGACAGCTCTGTCCACAGAGACAGGTGGAGACAGAGAGACAGCTATGTCCACAGAGACAGGTGGAGACAGAGAGACAGCTCTGTCCACAGAGACAGGTGGAGACAGAGAGACAGCTCTGTCCACAGAGACAGGTGGAGACAGAGAGACAGCTCTGTCCACAGAGACAGGTGGAGACAGAGAGACAGCTCTGTCCACAGAGACAGGTGGAGACAGAGGACATTTCCTGCTACAATGAAGCACATATGAAGACATTAGGAAACAATTCTTTACAAAATGAGATGTGAATTCCCAGATGTTGATTCCCTCGACCAAAATAAAATACAACATCTACTCTGAGAGAATAGAGTCATCAGCAGAGAAGCTGCAGGAGACGTCAGTGATGTCACAGCCTGAGAGACAACCACAACAACAACAACACATAACAGATGTAACTCACACGCTGCCTTTTATTCACTCCTCTACTTCAACTTTTCTTTTTTTTACATTTATCCTTTGATATGCAACATATTGTTATCAATTGTTTTTTATTTGTTTGTTTGTTTTATTGACAAAACAAACATTAATTACTTATTTATTGTTTTTTCCATTTACATGCATGTTCTTTTAAATATCTATATTGTAATTTGCTTAATGAATTGTATAAATGTGGTATATATGTTTTTTTTATTTTGTTATTTTGTTATTTTTATTTTTTATTTATTTATTATTGAATTGATGCTTTGGCAATATTGTTAACAGTCATGTTAATAAAGCATGTTGAATTTAATTTAATTGAGAGAGAGAGAGAGAGAGAGAGAGAGAGAGAGAGAGAGAGAGAGAGAGAGAGGGAGGGAGAGAGAGAGAGAGAGAGAGAGAGAGAGAGAGAGAGGAGAGAGAGAGAGAGAGAGATAGAGAGAGAGAGGGAGGGAGAGAGAGAGAGAGAGAGAGAGAGAGAGAGAGAGAGAGAGAGAGATAGAGAGAGAGAGAGAGAGAGAGAGAGAGAGAGAGACAGAGAGAGAGAGAGAGAGAGAGAGAGAGAGAGAGAGAGATAGAGGGAGAGAGAGAGAGAGAGAGAGAGAGAGAGAGAGAGAGACTTCCTGTCCTCCTCCAATGAGAGCAGTCTGCAGCTTCAGCTTCACTTCCTGCAGCTCGTCCCCTCCCAGCGATGATGTAATGTGATGAATATTGAAGCAGGTTGCTCGGTTGTCTGGAGGAGCTGGAGTCAGCATCCTCTCTGCCTCCCCATCACCATCACATCATCACCAGCCTTCAGCCTTCAGCCTTCAGCATCCGACAGAAACACCCAGACAAAGGTAAGAGATCCATCCGGAGCTTCACGGTTTACACGTTTACACCTCTTTCTCTTTGATGTGTGTTTCAGATGAATGAGACAACAGTAACCTGTTCTATTACATGAAGGACACATGTCTGTCTGACTGGTCCACATGGCTGTCCTGTCAGGCCTCATCACTTACTGTTGCTGCTCTCAGATGGTTAGATACAGAGAAACAGGGATGTGCTTTGTTCATGGCTGAATGTGATGTTCTTTGTGTAATCAGCTGTGAGTGGTGTGGCAGGTTGGGAGTCGGATAACTGAGGAACAGGTTGAAGAGACTGGTCCTCTTATAGCTCCTCTTCCTCCATCAGAGGAGTGAGTCATCCGGAGGAGGATGGCTGGATCAGAGCAGATCAGAACCGGATTCATGTCATCTGAACCGGCAGCGAGCATTAACTAGCTGAATGCTGCTCCAGCTTTAATAACCAATGACATCAACCTCTCTCTCTCTCTCTCTCTCTCTCTCCCTCTCTCTATCTCTCTCTCTCTCTCTCTCTCTCTCTCTCTCTCTCTCCCTCTCTCTCTATCTCTCTCTCTCTCTCTCTCTCTCTCTCTCTCTCTCTCTCTCTCTGTCTCTCTCTCTCCCTCTCTCTCTATCTCTCTCTCTATCTCTCTCTCTCTCTCTCTAATTAAATAATAAATAAAAATAAAAAAAAGAACAAAATAAAAACAAAACATATATATATATATATATATATATATATATATATATATATGTATATATACACATATATACAATTCATTAAATGTAAATGTAAATGTAAGAAAACAATAAAGAAGTAATTAATGTTTGTTTTGTCAATAAAACAAACAAACAAATAAAAAACAATTGATAACAATATGTTGCAATATCAAAGGATAAATGTAAAAAAAAAGAAAAGTTGAAGTAGAGGAGTGAATAAAAGGCAGCGTGTGAGTTACATCTGTTATGTGTTGTTGTTGTTGTGGTTGTCTCTCAGGCTGTGACATCACTGACGTCTCCTGCAGCTTCTCTGCTGATGACTCTATTCTCTCAGAGTAGATGTTGTATTTTATTTTGGTCAGAGGGAATCAACATCTGGGAATTCACATCTCATTTTGTAAAGAATTGTTTCCTAATGTCTTCATATGTGCTTCATTGTAGCAGGAAATGTCCTCTGTCTCCACCTGTCTCTGTGGACAGAGCTGTCTCTCTGTCTCCACCTGTCTCTGTGGACAGAGCTGACCCAGCCTGTCTTCTCTAGGCAGCCCGTCTCTCTCTCTCTCTTTCTCTCTGTCTCTACACCTCTCTCTCTCTCTCTCCCTCCCTCCCTCTCTCTCTCATTGCCCTGTCGGTTGCACACGTGACGCAGATGACTGTCTAATTGCTGGAGCTGCAGCTGATCTCATTCATCTCCTCCATTAGGAGCTGAATGGACGACTGCACATCACTGGTGGTCACGTGGCCTACCTGTCTTTCTGTGGGCGCTGGCCTAATTAGTAAAGAAATACATGTTTTTTAATAACCAAGAGTCAAACTGTGACTCTTCGGTGGACCTGTAGAGGATAGAGTGTTATTCAGCCTTAAAACTCTCCATCTTTAGCCTGTAGGTCTGAACAGTCTGTTGTTTTGCAGCTGGAGGAGGAGGAGGAGGGGGATGGATGTTGTAGAGGATGAGCTGAGCCTCTGACACCATGATGAACCCATCCTCTGCAGTCTGACACCACGATGAACCCATCCACCCAGACAGACAACGGCAGCCGGAAGCAGCAGCGGTCGTCGTCTCCGGCCGGCCTCAAAGAGAGCGGATCTAAAGCTGCACAGAAAGGCAGCAACTCGTCAAAGCCCATCACGTCAAAGCAAGGAGGAGGAGGAGGAGGAGGAGGAGGAGGAGGAGGAGGAGGAGGGAGAAGCAGCCGAGGTCATTCTCCCGTCTCCACAGCAGGCAGCAGGGAGCGGCCGGCCGGAGGCGCTCCGTGCGTCAGAGGTGCGGCTGCTGTCCAGGCTGCTGCTGGTGCTGAAAGCCCGACGCTGAGCAGAGACAGAGGAGGCATCCAGACACCAGAAGACCCCCCCCGCCTGGTCGCTGATGCCTCCTCCCCCTCCAGAGTCGTCTCCGACCAGCCCTGCGCATCCAAATCCCCCAAACTGAGGAGCAAAAACCCGAGAGGAGGAGGAGGAGGAGGAGGAGGAGGAGGAGGAGGGGAGGCTGCAGCGGCGACGAGCGGCAGCAAGAAGAGCTCCAAAAGCACAATAGGCTGCGGACCCGGTTTCTGGAAGGAGGGATGCTTGCAGTCCGAGCTGATCCAGTTTCATTTAAATAAGAGCTTGGGGAAGAAAGGGACAAAGATGCAGACGACATCAGCGTCCCCGCCGGCCTCAGAGCCCGAGCTGTCCCCCGAGCCTGCCTGTCCACAACCGGCTCCAGAGCCGGACCAGAGACTGCAGGAAGACATGGAGAAGCTGGAGGATGAAAACGAGGATCTGAAGGTAAACTGGTAACATATTACAATGTTACAATGATCGCACCTGTTGTTGGCTGACAGGCTGATTCATGATACTGCACGTAGATGCACGCTCTGTTTTGACCAGTTTTCCTTTGTGGGGGGGGGACAGCTAGGTTGGATGTGATCATTATCATTTTGAGACGCATTGTAATCATTTTTTGCTATAGATTGAAATCGAGGAGATGCGGGCAGAGATGGATGAGATGCGGGACACCTTTTACGAGGAGGACGCCTGCCAGCTGCAGGACATGCGCAGAGAGCTGGAGAGAGCCAACAAGAACTGTCGGATCCTTCAGTACCGACTGAAGAAGGCCGAGAGGAAGAGGATGCGGTTTGCAGAAACTGGCCAGGTGGATGGAGAGCTGCTCAGAAGTCTGGAGCAAGACCTCAAGGTGAGTCTATTGAGCATCACTCCGTCATATTCTCTCATATCCACCAATAATAACAACTCCTCTCTTTCCTTCTGTCTCTGTGTCTCCTGTCTCCAGGTGGCGAAGGATGTCTCAGTGCGCTTGCACCACGAGCTGGAGAGCGTGGAGGAGAAGAGGACGAAGACAGAGGACGAGAATGAGAAGCTGAGGCAGCAGCTGATCAAGGTGGAGGTCACCAAGCAGGCCCTGCAGAACGAACTGGAGAAAGCCAAAGAGGTGAAGGGGCTGCTGCTGGGAGGGTGTTGTGTAATGTTCTTTTTCTTCACCTCCTGTGTCTGTGTGCTTATGAAAGTGCAATGCAAATAGTGGCCTGAACTGTATCAAAGGTCAGGCTGAAGATATTATGAAATGCCTGAGTTCTATCATCACTAGTGAAGGTTCGGGGAGAGGCTGAACAGAGCAACATGTAGAGTGTTTTCAGATTTATGTCCTATATTCTTTATAAGATCTGTGAGATACTCATTCATACGTACAAACATGATACAATGAATAACAAATACAAGTTCTTTTTACTTCAAGCCTTTAAAATCACCGTCTCTCTCTCTGTGGTTTCAATTTGAATATTTTACCAGAAATGTTCTCGAGGGTGTTTTTTCAAACCATCCTGTTTTTCCAATACTGAGCCTTCCGTGCTCCATAAATCTGGATGATATCACCGCCTTCGGTAGGAAAACAGTGAGCGGATGATGATGATGATGATGATGATGATGATGATGATGTAACCACTGTTTCCCTGCAGCTCTCACTGAAGAGAAAAGGAAGTAAGGATGGGCAGAGAGTAGAGAGAAGGGCTCCACAGACCCCCGTCGAGGTGAGTCAGCGTTTACATTATTACATTATGAAGTTATAAACTTAGATGTTTAATAATGAGGTTGTTTTGTAATACAATTTCCAAATTGGGCATCGGAGAGTCATAATTTGTAGTGAGTGAAAGTAACATAAGGAAAAACATGACTATCACACTCTTACAGGATGTGCTGAGAGATGAAACTGATCCCAGGAATGTAGATCTTTACCAAACTAATTATGAGAAAAACTACATCGTTAATGTTGACGTTGTGAAAGTGAATTTGCCGCTCAGACGACTGGAGGTAACGGGCAAATAAAGAACCTCTCTTCTCCCTCCACAGGAGGAAAATGATGATCTGAAATGCCAGCTGGCCTTCATCAAGGAGGAGGCCATCTTGATGAGGAAAAAGATGGCAAAGATTGACAAAGAGAAGGACCGACTGGATCAGGAGCTGCAGAAGTACCGCTCCTTCTACGGGGACGTGGACAGCCCGCTGCCTAAAGGCGAGGCCGGAGGGCCTCCCACCACCCGCGAGTCAGAGCTCAAACTACGCTTACGTCTGGTGGAGGAGGAGGCCAACATCTTGGGGAGGAAGATTGTGGAGCTGGAGGTGGAGAACAGAGGCCTGAAGGCTGAGCTGGACGACATGAGGGAGGACAGGTACGCAACGTACAATTCATCAGAGCTTGATGATTGAAACAGAAGGAAAGAGTGGCTGAAATGTAACGGAAAGGAAAAGCATCGTATTATTAGGGTGAATTCAATCTGTAATTTGTGACAATGGTTGAGTTTAACCAGACGGTACGGCGAAACTATTGTTTTCTAAGAAATGGAGTAGAAAAGAGGGGATTGTAAATGTCACAGTTATCGATGCTTCTCTCCTCTCCCAGTCTGGCGGCAGCCGGAGTGGACAGCTCCGGTGTCGGAGGTCAGCAGTGCAGAGAGCAGGGCGAGGCCCTGTCGGAGCTGAGGCAGCAGCTTCAGCTGGTGGAGGACGAGGCAGAACTCCTCCGCAGGAATTTAGCAGACGTGGAAGATGAGAACAAAAAGGTACAGTAGATGGTTTAGACCAACTTTCTCCCTCGGAGGGCCAAAACTGGAACTTAATGGGGGGGCCACGGGCCGAAAGCAAACACCTGTATTGTATTGTAAAGATGCAAAATGGTACTAGGATCTCAAGTTCCCCTAATGGAATATTATGTTAGCTTTTACATAGTTAACCCCTTAAAACCCACCTGCTGAATACAAGACATTTTAAATATTTCTATCGAAATGGCAGCAGACTGTAAAGAATATATGAAGTATGTTTTCTGATATTACTTTCTGCTTTAATTTCAGTGATGTAAGATGTGAAGTGTCTCCTCTTTCCTTGGTGCTATTATTGGAACCATCAATGACTTTGAGGCGTTTTATAAAAAGCTGTCTGAAATTGAATTGTGTGAACTAATCCTACTTGCAGCACTAAAACCTACAGTACATGGGAATAACATCTAGTTTCACCTTTAGGTCACCAATGATCTGAATAAACTGAAATACAAGGCTGGATCCCATGAACCTGGATCGAGACATGGAGGAGGTTTGTTCTTTTTCAGCTTTATAAATCTGTATCTGATGAAGAATGTGTTTCATAAAGCCTCCAGGAGCTGCACATTTAAGTCTCATTTGCAGAGTTGTTCCACTTTTCATTGCTGCCTCCTTGTCCCAACCCCAGGAGGAGCTGACGCTGCTAAAGTGGAGGCCCTCCAGGAGGAGCTGAAAGCGGCCCGTCTGCAGATCAATGAACTGAGCGGCAAAGTCATGCAGCTCCAGTACGAGAACCGCGTGCTGCTCTCCAACATGCAGCGCTACGACCTGGCGTCCCACCTGGGCATCCGCGCCAGCCCTCGGGACAGTGACGCGGAGAGCGACGGAGGACGGGACGACGACACCCCCTCGGCCTCGGTGTCCTCCCCTCGACTCCTCCCGCCCCACCGCAAGCGTGAGGGCCCCATAGGAGGGGAGAGCGACCCGGACGAGGTGAGGAACATCCGCTGCCTCACCCCGACGCGTTCCCTTTACTCACCTGTAGAGAGCCGTTTTTTATCCAGGAGCCTGAAGGACCGACAGCAGATGATAGACGTCCGCATCGAAGCGGAGCGGCTGGGTCGGACCATCGATAGGCTCATCACAGACACCAGCACTATCATCGCCGAGGCCCGAGTGTACGTCACCAACGGGGAGCTGTTCGCCAGGCTGGAAGAGGACGAGGAAGGTGGCAGGTAATAAACACGTGACCCTTTCACCCTTTATTTAACTACAGTGGTTCAAGTGATATCTCAAGTCCAAACACACCTGTACCTGTGCTCCACAGGATCAGAGAGCACGAGCTGCTGTATCGCATCAACGCCCAGCTGAAAGCCTTCAGGAAGGAGCTGCAGAGCTTCATAGACCGGCTGGATGTTCCCAAGCAGGAGGACAAACAGGACGAGGAGCCGCTGTCTGTAAGCTGATGCAAACACATGAAACACATGGATGTTAATGACTGTCTTCTCTAATATGCTCTGTTCTTACTACTTATCATTCTGCCCCCCCTCCATCCTTTTCATTTAACATCCATCCAGATGTTTCAGCCCATCATTCTGCTGATCCTCATCCTTGTTCTGTTTTCTTCGCTCTCTTACGCCACCATTTTTAAATTGGTATTCCTTTTCACCCTGTTCTTTGTTCTGTAAAGCACACCCCACACCCTCAATATCACATTATGCACATTTTCATTATTTGTTTTTCTTTTCTTTTTACTTATTCATTCATTTCAATTCTGTTATTTTTGAACACGTCACATAAGGTCACTCAAGGTACAGGACATTATCATTTACCATGTATGATCCAAGCCGCTCATCTACTCGGATGCTTTCAACATTTACTGGAGACCAAACAGCTCGGAGCGACAGTGGACCGCTAGAGGTGAGTACCGACTATGCTCGATTGACACCCGTCTCACTTTCCTGTTAGTTTACTCTATTTTCATTCTTATCAGTACATAGAGATTTGGGACTTTATTTAATTCCCAGCATAGCTCAAATCAGCCACAATAACTGAAACACCTGTGTGGGGGTTTCAGGACCTTTTGACAGCCGTTTTGACATGTCACAGCAGGATAAACACACAGGTGTAACTGATGAAATTAATTATGGCCCCGTTCTATTTAGTGTGTCACATGGTGCCTTCAATGAAACTGGTGACTTTGTTTACAACATGGGAAGTCGTGTACATGATATGCGTGGCGTTCAAGTGGTACAGTCGTGAGAACACCGCTGCCAAGCAACGGTAATATTACTGTCGTCTTTTAGAAGCCAATATATTGACTTATTGTGCACCGAAAGACTAACTTCCATGGCCTCCGCCATTTCTGACAACGTCAACAAACACGTCACAACTCGTAAACTCTGAGCTTTCACAAACTTTCCAATTAGGATGTTGTGACTACGACAAGAGGGGGGGGCGTTCATATAGACGTAAACACGGTAAACACGACCACATCTGGAGGCACCAACAGTGATTCCAGTGAGCCAGCATGCACAACACCAGGGCCCCGGCTCACCTAAATGGAACAGGGCCATAATTCATGTTATTATTGAACCTGTGTTTACCCTGCATTCACATGTCAACATGGCTGCTGTGAAAGGGGCCTGTTAGATTTAAAGGGACTGTTTGTATCTTCTTACACGTAAAAATCGTGTCAGTGTCCCATGCGCGCTCGCGTGTGGCTACGCTGTTCCAACACAAACTACAGGGAAGCACCAAAACCGCAAAGTTCCATCTAGTGAAGCCCTTCCTGCAAAACGCGGACGTGGGGGAGACCGTAGCTTTGGTCTCCAGAGCCGGAGTCTCTGCTGTACTCTGCTCCTCTTCCTGCCTTCACTCACACACCGCGCTCCTTCTCACTCTTTCGCTCCACCTCTCACGTGCATGCTGCTCACTCCACACTGCAGAAGACGGGAGTCTGAAGCAGGACAACACAGTATCAGCATTGATTCATGGAGAGACCTTGGTCTGGTCAGCTAACATTACTGCCAAGCAGCTGAAATATAGAGTGATATTGTGCTTTTAGCTGACGTGTGTCTCCTCACTGTGTTGAGTGATGCTCCTTCATGTCTATGTAGAGCGAGCACAAGCGCGAGCAACAGGACGCTGACTTTAGTAGGTGAAGCTGTTAACAAGACATTTCTGATTCTTACATAGAGTCCCTTTAAGATGTTCTGTTGTGGAGAAACCTTTTCAGTTTATCTATAGTGGAGTTTTTAATGACTCTGTAGAGCCAACATGAGAGTTTCAAACAACTTGAACCATAACTGCTGCAAATGTGTGTTTATGAGGTTTTCACATGACTGCAGCAATAACCTGGTGTGTGAGCAGCAGGTTATTGTAAATACTGAAGTTATGACTGTTGGGGCGATGCACACAGACTATACACACACACACACACACACACACACACACACACACACACACACCATCTATTGAGACAAACATTAGGTCAATATGTCTCTAAGTTCTTCTGAGGCAATTAAACAGTGTGAGTCATGATAACATGTCAACATGATGTGTAATAAATCCTCCACATGTTTCATGGGGAATATGATATAATAGGATATATGATAGGAGTGTTGGCATTTCACCCGTTTGGATTTTATGTGTAATACTGCTCCTGGGTGGGTCTGACCACCAGGACGGGGGCGGACCCGGACCCGGTCCATTTCCCTTCATCCCACCGGGGGGAGGTTAAATACGTCACATATTAGAGCCAGCTGGAGAGAGAGAGGGAGAGAGAGGGAGAGAGAGGGAGAGAGAGAGGGAGAGAGAGAGAGAGAGAGAGATAATGAAAGCATTATTTCAGCTGCCACATCAGTCCAGACTTCATCTCAGCTGCTTCGTTGGCTGCTGTTTTTCAGGAAGTTTCACTGAAACATTACAGGACTAAAGAGAGAAGGAGGAAGAGGAGGAAGAGGAGGAAGAGGAGGTGAGGGTATCTTCATCACGTGTTCTCTGCTTTCAGGAGGAAGAGGAGGCTCGGTTAGTTTGTTTTGGCTCTCCAGCGGAACATTTGACAGAAACACGTGTGTAAGCTACCGCTGGCTAGCACCTTACTATTACTGTATGTCTCTAGTAACAGACAGGCTGGTAACCATGGTGACTATAGCAGCTACTGGTGTTCTCTCTACTGGTGTTCTCTCTACTGGTGTTATCTATACTGGTGTTCTCTCTACTGGTGTTCTCTCTACTGGTGTTCTCTCTACTGGTGTTATCTATACTGGTGTTCTCTCTACTGGTGTTCTCTCTACTGGTGTTATCTATACTGGTGTTCTCTCTACTGGTGTTCTCTCTACTGGTGTTCTCTCTACTGGTGTTCTCTCTACTGGTGTTATCTATACTGGTGTTCTCTCTACTGGTGTTCTCTCTACTGGTGTTATCTATACTGGTGTTCTCTCTACTGGTGTTCTCTCTACTGGTGTTATCTATACTGGTGTTCTCTCTACTGGTGTTATCTCTACTGGTGTTCTCTCTACTGGTGTTATCTATACTGGTGTTCTCTCTACTGGTGTTCTCTCTACTGGTGTTATCTATACTGGTGTTCTCTCTACTGGTGTTCTCTCTACTGGTGTTCTCTCTACTGGTGTTATCTCTACTGGTGTTATCTATACTGGTGTTCTCTCTACTGGTGTTCTCTCTACTGGTGTTCTCTCTACTGGTGTTATCTCTACTGGTGTTATCTATACTGGTGTTCTCTCTACTGGTGTTCTCTCTACTGGTGTTATCTATACTGGTGTTCTCTCTACTGGTGTTATCTCTACTGGTGTTCTCTCTACTGGTGTTATCTATACTGGTGTTCTCTCTACTGGTGTTCTCTCTACTGGTGTTATCTATACTGGTGTTCTCTCTACTGGTGTTCTCTCTACTGGTGTTCTCTCTACTGGTGTTCTCTCTACTGGTGTTATCTATACTGGTGTTCTCTCTACTGGTGTTCTCTCTACTGGTGTTCTCTCTACTGGTGTTCTCTCTACTGGTGTTATCTCTACTGGTGTTATCTATACTGGTGTTCTCTCTACTGGTGTTATCTCTACTGGTGTTATCTATACTGGTGTTATCTCTACTGGTGTTATCTATACTGGTGTTATCTCTACTGGTGTTATCTCTACTGGTGTTATCTCTACTGGTGTTATCTCTCCTGGTGATACCTCTACTGGTGTTATCTCTACTGGTGTTATCTCTACTGGTGTTATCTCTACTGGTGATACCTCTACTGGTGTTATCTCTACTGTTGCTCCTCTGCTCCTTTCTGCTCCTCTCTGCTCCTCTACTCTCTGCTCCTCTACTCTCTGCTCCTCCTCTCTGCTCCTCTCCTCTCTGCTGTTCCTCTCTGCTCCTCTCTGCTCCTCTCTCCTCTCCTCTCTGCTCCTCTTCTCTGCTCCTCCTCTCTGTTCCTCTCTGCTGCTCCTCTCTGCTCTCTGGCTCAAGGAGAATGGAGTCGTGGTTACAGCCGGTAAAAATACTCCTGCTGCTCTTACATCAGTGCTGTATATTTTTGGGAACTTCTCCCACTCGCGTCGTCGGAGCGGTTACTGGGGTGTCTGTCTCTGCCAGCTCTGGATTGTCGCCTCTCTGTTTGTGCAGGGAGAGAGAGAGAGAGAGACAGACAGAGAGAGAGAGTGCACAGTGCGTCCTGAGGCGGCACACTGCGTCCTGAGGCTCCACAGTGCATCTTGAGGCGGCACACTGCGTCCTGAGGCTCCACAGTGCATCTTGAGGCGGCACACTGCGTCCTGAGGCTCCACAGTGCATCTTGAGGCGGCACACTGCGTCCTGAGGCTCCACAGTGCATCTTGGGGCGGCACACTGCGTCCTGAGGCTCCACAGTGCATCTTGAGGCGGCACACTGCGTCCTGAGGCTGCACAGTGCGTCTTGAGGCGGCACACTGCGTCCTGAGGGGGCACACTGCGTCCTGAGGCTGCACAGTGCATCCTGAGGCTGCACAGTGCGTCTTGAGGCAGCACAGTGCGTCCTGAGGCTCCACAGTGCGTCTTGAGGCGGCACAGTGCGTCCTGAGGCTCCACAGTGCGTCTTGAGGCGGCACAGTGCGTCCTGAGGCTCCACAGTGCGTCTTGAGGCGGCACAGTGCATCCTGAGGCTCCACAGTGCGTCTTGAGGCGGCACAGTGCGTCCTGAGGCTCCACAGTACGTCTTGAGGCGGCACAGTGCGTCCTGAGGCTCCACAGTGCGTCCTGAGGCTGCACATTGCGTCCTCAGGCTCCACAGTGCGTCCTGAGGCTCCACAGTGCATCCTGAGGCTGCACACTGCGCCCTGAGGCGGCACAGTGTGTCTTGAGGCGGCACACTGCGTCCTGAGGCGGAACAGTGCGTTCTGAGGCGGATCAGTGCGTCCTGAGGCTGCACATTGCGTCTTCAGGCTCCACAGTGCGTCCTGAGGCTCCACAGTACGTCCTGAGGCTGATCAGTGCGTCGTTAGGCGGCACAGTGCGTCCTGAGGCTGATCAGTGCGTCCTGAGGTTTCCATGTAACTATGTGGAAGGAAAACGTTGCAGAGGTGCAGCAGTGAGGACGGTATTGAGAGAAACAGGACACCGTGGGGACTCTGGCACCAGAATAACAGCTCGACCTGTAGTCTCTGTCGTCTCTGAGAGGACATTGAGGACATGGAAGGGACCGGACGCTTTGGTCCGGTCTCCTGGACGCGCACCGCCGTCCGGAGCGCTGCTGTGCGTCCGGCTGGAGGTCTGGTCGGGTTTGGATAATCTGTTTGAATAATTTGCGCTTCTCTTTACGCGCGACCTGAAGAACAGTTTGAGTTGTGATGGAAACATTTCACCTTTCCAGAGCAGACATGGACACTTACAGAATAGCTTGGCTACTATAGCTTCTACTAGTTTATCTCGTTAAGTTGTTATTTTAATGATTTATTTGGAGACATGTGGAGCGCGTTTATGAACGGTACCGGTACCGGTGGGGGGGGCTACGTCCCGGCTCCGGGATGGGACTTTGTGCCGTGCTCCAGGATGAGGAGGACGGAAAGAGGAAGGGGCAGAAGCCTCAGTCCGTCCAGGAGGATCTCCTCTCCGCCCACCTTCACTCACATCTACCAGTCCCAGTCCGGAGGACAAGCTGCAGCAGGGACACCGATCCAAGAGGTCCTCAGGGGACAAATGTGGCCGAGTCCTGAACCTCAGTCTCAGCAGCAGCAGCAGCAGCAGCAGCAGCACACGAGGCTTAAAAAGAAACTTGAGGATTTGAAAAAGCGACACGTGCAGGATAAAGAAGAATGGATGCACGCGAAGGAGTCGTTGTTGAGAGAAGTAGCTGACATACAAGTGATTGGAAATATTTACTACTCCTGTGAAAGCTCAATATACTTCCGTGTGTGTCTGTGGAACACATGCATTCCTCTTTCTGCACCAGGATTGTGTGAGAAGTCATACATTCAGAGGATTTGTTGTGTTTTTGTGGAATCACTTCCCAGAATATTCCTCTGATGTGATTATGTGATCATTTGATAAACTCTGATCCACCGCTGCAAGCATCAGTTTATTAGGAAGGATTGAATTCCACTGTGTGATACTGTAACTTTTCAAATTATGCAAGTTTCATCTGGCCTATTTGGTTGACAAAGACTGTGTCTCCATGCAGGGAGGGGAGAACAGGAGGATTCTGCTGGACCTGAAGACAGTGCTGGAGGAAGTGCAGGCGGAGGTGAAGAGAGAGGAGGAGAAGAGGAGCGAGCTCCAGCTGCTGTACACCAGAGACAGATGTTCCTGGGAGCTGGAGAAGGCTGAGCTCAAATGCAGGATTGCACAGGTAAATCAGGGATGATGGTGGATTTGGGGTTTAAGACTGTATTCAATCTGCAAACTAATAATGAGATAGTGTTTGTGTTTGTTAGAGCATGTATGCATTACTGTATATATACTGTAGCTGTGCAGGTGCACACACAGTATGAGGACAGTTATCCAAATACAAAGTCACACTTATCTTATTAACAGTCATACCTATTTAGCATACGACAGGTAAAGAATGCTTTGTTGTGATTCATATCTCTATTGTTTGTTGTGTATGTTATGTTTTTATATTTTCTCATGTCTCTGCATGTGTGTTTATGTCTGGCCACCCACATTGAAAAAGAACAGAAGTGTTAGTGGGTGAACTTTTAATATAAACCTTATGAATTTATGTTGAGCCTTTTGTAGTTTTTGCTTTTCAAGTGTTGTGATAATCCGGTATACCAGGAGATGGCAGCGTCATCAAAATGAGATTGAACTAGAGCTCCAGGTAGTGTTGGAAGAAGCATTTCTGGCTAGAAAACCAGGTGGGCAAGCCTGGGGTCTGAGAAGTGAAGCCACGCTGAAGTGCCTTAAACCTGCGTTCTCTCTACCAGCCAGCAGGGGGCAACTCCTCTGGTTCTATAGAAGTCTCTGAGAAAATGAGCCGACTTCTCTCTTGATTTATTCCCTCAGTAAACATTGTAAACATGAGTTTATGGTCTCAATCTCTAGTTTCAAGTCTTCTTCAATACAGCATGATGTTCATTTAGTAAATTATGGTCCCATTTAGAGTCAGATAGACCATAAAGCAGGGGATGCTTTAGGGCGGGGCTACCTGGTGATTGACAGGTCGCTGCTACGGCGTTGTCCGGTCTGGGAGTTGTTTGTGTTTTCATCTTAGAACTTTAACCCTTTCCCAGTGTGTTTTCACTTCATCAAAGTTAATTAGAACCTTTCTGGTCGTCTAAAAATGTGTTATTCAGCGTTCGGTTGTACTTAGCTCCGCCCTCTTGTGTCACTTCTGGTTGCAAAAACCAAGATGGCGGCAGCCAAAATACTGAACTCCAAAAAACGTCAGTCCACAAACCAACGGGTGATGTCACGGTGACTACGTCCACTTCTTATTAGTCTATGCTAGAAACTGACTTTGTTGATTTATCTTGGTGAGGGCTTTTAAAGCCATATTTTCACCTGATAAAAACCTTAAATCCAGCCAAGATAATTAACACTCTTTACTATTCATACAGAGTTTCAGGTTACCGTGCTAATTTTTATTATAGAACTAAAAAGAATGGCTTCAGTATTTCCCCCAAATGTAGGGCTAATCTATTATCTGCCAGCCATCTCCTTACAGTTTGAAGATCCTCGCTGAGATTATTCTCAAAGCCCTTTATATATAATAAAAAGACTAGAGGCCCCAGGATACTACCCTGTGGCACCCCACATCACATGGCAGGGTGATAAGTCCCCCTGGCATCGCTCCAACACAAGCCTCAGCTTACACAAAAGACGTTATCCCCACTCAGCCAGACACAGACACCCAACTCGGCTTTTAACAGCTAACTGTAAGTAGATCAAATATGAACCTATTGTTGCCTCGGACAGCTGCTGCTGAGTGTTTCTTGAAATGGGCAGAAAATACTTCCAGAGTTAAGTTTGCATACCTGTGCCACGCCGTGTCAGGCATTTCACGGAACACTTGAAGGACCATGCGAGGCTTTTTTCTTCAAAGCAATGTGGCTTTTAGGGATTTAGCTTTTTTTTCTGGTTGTATCAGAAGATAGATTTATTTGGCTGCCTTAAAGTAGAAGTCTAAACCTGATCAGAAAAACAAGAGTAGTTTGATGTCTCTGTGTGCTGACTGTCTTTGTGTGTCTCAGTACTCGTTATATCTTATATTTCTGTGATATGTTGACAACAGTGTCTTTATCAGCCCAGTATGATTCCTATCAGAGACTTAAAACCACGCATTAACCCATCACACAGCTCTCGTCCTTTGTCCTCCGACGCTATGACACAAACCGAATGATTCTCGTAGTGAAGAGCTGAAGCTCAGTAATGTGGAGCAGTGATACTGTAGAGCAGTTGGACAAGACCATTGCAGACACTGTGTCACAGGAATGCAACGTAGTAACGGGGTTTTTCCCAGATCACAGATGGTTTAACCGCCATAATGGCATTCCCTCTGTGTGAGTAGATGGCACAATGTTACCGTTGAGCTCTTCTGTTTGTCCTGCTGGCTCTGTGCCTCCTCACACTGCGGTTGATAGAGAGCCTTATAAAAACAGAGACTTTTACTGTTCTGTTTTGTGTTCGTGAAGCCCGTTGTGGCAGTGGGTGAAAGAGGCTTAATCTACTGCAGGAGGTAATACCATGATGCCACACACACACACACACACACACACACACACACACACACACACACATACAGTGATGTTTATATCAAGATGCTGATGTGCATGTAAGGCATCTATATTAGAGGCAGTTCTTCTGAGAGCTTTGCTATCAGGCAGATCAGGTTGATTTGTTTGGGACAGATGTTTTGTTCTCTTTATATCTTTGCAAAGTGCTCATATACGTCTGTGTGTGTGTGTGTGTGTGTGTGTGTGTGTGTGTGTGTGAACATTCAAAGTATACACACATTTTGAATGGAACAACACAGACACTCATGCAGACATTTCTATATTCATTGCACAAACAGACCAAGGGAAATGTGAGTTGGAGTTAAGCCACGCTGGGAGGGGTCAGCTCCATTGTAAAAGTTGTTTTGTCTTGATGCCACATCCTGCCACAGTTTATAGTTTTGGGTACGTGTTTACCAAATGTTAATCTGGGGTTGCTCATCAGCTTCAAAAGAGTTTCTGAAATCATCTGCAGCTCAGAAATCAAATGACACATTTACAGACGTATTCCTTGTATCCCTCATAGCCGTGTAATTGCTGAAGATATCACATGTGGGCGATGAAGAAATAGACAAGAATGCGTGCAAATCAGTGCAAGGAGGTCAGTAGAGCAAAACTGGTTGTAGCCTCATTTCACTTTGAAGTGAAATGTGGAGTTCAGTATTGGTGAGAAACTCCTCATCCTCACTCGTCCTTTTCTACATGTTGGCTTCAGTGTACCGGTGCAGAGGGGATCCTATGTTTAGCTCTGACGGAGAGCGAGGGTGTTAAAGAGGTTGAAGGTAATCGTTAGGGCAGTTTGAATGCTGATACTGATCATGCTGATAACAATCCAGAATAGTGTTAATTTGACAAGTGATTGTAGAATTAGCATGTCTGTCTGTCTGAGGAGAGCCGTCTGAGTCATACAGTCACAGACGGCTCAACTGAACTCTTTATGCAGTTTGTTATTGTGTCACTGCTAGCTGGACAGCTAGCTCTGGTTTGCACATTACTGCACTTTGTAGAGAGACTTGAAAGCACACAATAGGAGGGAGGAGGCCAGAAGACTGTAGAGGATTATCCAAGCAGCCAAGTGTATTATTCAAACCTAAAGTTAGTGAAAGGAACGTGTGGTGGATACTTAAGGACCTGGGTCCAGTCAGTTGGAATTTTGAGGCCACTTAAAGTGATGCCGTAAGTGAAATGGCATTTGCACGTTGTCATGGTGAAAATGTCCTTATCTGTAATTAAGAGTCTGCTTCAATCCACAGAATAAAGTGCTTCATAATTGTTTTATAAATGAAGTTTCATGCAGAAAATCGTCTAGGTTTCATTTTATGTTTTTAGCTGTCGTTAGCAGCTAGTTTACGTCCCTTTGTTGTTCATTTGATCGGTTGACAAACTGAAGCTCTGTAGCTACAAACAGTTTAATTAAATCATTTTGAATGTGGCTTAGTTGATACTGGATGTCATATATTTGCCATATCAGAAAGTCCTCTAATTCTAAGCATCAACACAGTTGCAGCTTCTGAACAGTTGCAGCTTCTGAACAGTTGCATGCTTGTTCGTTTCTGGAGATTTTAATTACACACCTTTCTCCACAGCAGGCTATGGCTGTGTGAATGTAACTACTGTATGTTGCTCCCACATCCTTTTTGGGCACTTCTACCACCAAATACCAAGTGAGCATCCAAGGTCCCACACAGAGGTCTTAGGAAGGATATTTCCCGGCATATTTCTCCGCATGCCACTGATTTATGAAAGCTGCTGGCAGCTAGGAGACATCTCATTCTGCCTCAGCAGCCAACTCCCCCACTCCCCCTCCTTTTACCTCGTCTCCCCACCTCCCCGCGGAATGTGACATTGTACGAGGCTGTGTGTCCGCTATTTATAGTGGGTCACCGTGGTGACACAGTTACCTTTATGTACCCTGTGCTGTGCCATACAGCGGCAGACAGGGTGTCCAAGGGTAGCAGGAGACGTCTCCTTGAGAGGGATGTGTGCGTGCACGGCTGTGTTTTCCCTGAGCTGGCTGTGATGCTGCTGACCTGTGTACCTGTTTGCAAAGTAAAGTTCCTCCTTTAAGAAGACAGTTTTTCTTTGCTGTCTTAATCAGTGAAAAAACACATCTTCAGCTCTTTTATTTCATCTCTCTTATTTTTGCACTTTCACTGTCTGTTTACATGTGGATGCTTAAATAGACTGTGGACAGCACCCATCAGCATCCGTCTGTAATTGTGGAGAAGTTTGAGAAGAGCCGCAGGCAGACAGAAAGGCTTGACTTGTTTTCCTTCACCATAATTTCATGACCCCAGGCCACAGGCAGAAATAGCACCATGACCCAGGCTTGTGAGAAGGCTTTGGTCGCTGTCTGTGACTGAACACTGAAATAACACACTCAGGCATGCTTGTATGCATTCTAACACACACGACACACACACACACACACATGCACAGGCGTTGTCTTGGGCTCTCTCCAGTTCCAAAGCCAACCTTTTTTACGATCAACAAAAATGCACATATTTACCACAGAATGTACGGATCTATGATGTACAGATCTATGTACTAAAACACACCCTTGTTCTTAAATACTCCAGCAGAGGAAAGCCTCTCAATCAGATCATTATCTTGTATTATCTTGTTGGTAGAGGACATTTCAGATTAGTCTTCCTAACACCATTATCTCATCTAGAGGTACAAATCAGACCACCAAGACTTCAATCTTTGTCATCAGATTCAGTCCGTTTTGTAAGCCTTTTTTTCTGACTTTGAACTCTGCAACATTTTTTATTCATTCTCAGTAAAGTGACATTTTTTGGCTTAAGGTTTTGGCAGCAGCACAGTGAAATTCCCAGGGGAAATGCCCAGAGCATTTCTCTTGAATAGGGCCACTCAGTAAAAAAACAGAAATGTCCAAATGAACCTAATAACATTGGCATTTTTGTAATGTGTTGAAAAGGAACAGGAGTTGTGTCTTATTAGTGTTGAGAGATCCTCTTTGTATCATTTGACTGAGGCCACATGCATCCTCTGCAGACGTACTGTATGTTGCTGTGTGAATGTGCCGTATCCTGCGCTGCATCCTGTGTTAGTGAAGTACCAGAGAAAAGAGACTTGAACCCTGAACCCACGAGCCCCGTGTGTGAGCTCTTAAAGGATATTTTCATCTTTAAAATCTGGTCTCTTCCGTCCTCTGAACCCACTCACTCTCGTCCCCGTGGTGCTTTATTCCCCCACTTCCTCCACCTTCTCTTCCTGCCACTCCTACATTCTCTTAATTCCACTTTTTAACTATTTCTCCCTCTCCTTCCTTACTTGTCTGGTCATCTGGCTCTCATCCTCTCAACTGTAATCTATCCTTTATCACCACTGACTGTTTTCTCCACCGTCTCTCCCACTCTTTCCATCTCCCTGCTCCCTTTTCTCTCCTCCTCTGTGCCCTCTGCCCTCCCTGTCTGTTTCCTTCTCTCCAGTTGGAGACTAGAGAGGGTGCCGGGTTGATCGGCGGAGGGGTCCAGTCGGCAGCAGGTCCCGGCTCTGTGGCGTCACGGGGTGCTCGAGAGCAGCGCGGCGAGACGTCCACACTCCGCCGGGAGAGGGAAGAGCAGCGGAGGCTCCTGGCGGACACGCACTCGACGGCCATGGACCTGCGCTGTCGCCTGGAGCACAATGAGAAGGACTGGTTAAGGGAGAAAGCAGAGCTGCTGGAGAGGTTCGACGTGGAGAGGAGGGAATGGGAATGCCAGCTGAAGGATATGCAGAAGAAAATAGAAGAGGTAAGGAGCTCTGAGTGGGTTTGAATGATTATATTTCTACATATTGTCTTGGTTTAATTATCTGATTTAGTTTAGGTTAGGTTAAAGTTGGATTTAGGTGAAAGTAAGGCAAGTTACTGACTAGATAAAGGAAAACCCTCTTTAATACCATTCCCAAACATATGACATTTTCTCCATTTTTTTGTGTATGATATCCGGCTTCCTATGCACCGAGCTGCCCTCCTACACATCCTGTTCATCATCAACTCTGTCAAAACAATATCCCTGATCAGTGCAGCTGCAGAGTATGAGGAGAGGAAGGAGAGGAAGGAGAGGAAGGAGGAGGGCGAGGGTTCTGCTCTTTCTCTCATATCTCTGTATAATGAGACAGAGGCAGCGATAGAGACGGGCTAAGACCTGGAGGGATGGAAACGGAGAAGCTGCCGTGCAACAGAGTCACGAGAGATACTCCTTCATTTGTGGCATACTAGTCTGTGATAACCAAATACCAAAACAGAAAAAGCTTATTCATTGACAATCACATGTTTTTGGTTAATAGAAAATGCATTCATATGACAGCCTGCGTACCAAATTATTATGAAAAATTGAATGAATGAACAAATCGTTACTGTTTGTGTTTGGAAATATGCCCGATAGAGCTAGCTAAATATGAGATCTGATTTTAGTTTTTAGCTTGCAGACTTGTGTTAGGGCAATATGAGAAATAGAGCTGAAAGCAACAAGTCAATTAATCGATTAGTAGATTGACCAAAAACAAATCAGCAACAATTTTGATAATGGATTAAATGTGCGGAGGTTTTTTAGCTGGTTCCAGTTTCTCTAATGTGATGATTTGCTGCAACATGATGGTAAATCTTCTCGTCTTAAATGACAGTAAATATCGTGGTTTTGAGTTGTTGTTGTTTTGACAAAAGAAGCAATTTAAAGACATAATTTTGAGCTCTAAGAACTTGTTTTAAGCATTATGTGATAAACCAAACGATCAATCAATTCATCGACCAAGTATTCAGCAGATTCATTTATAATGAAATGAGATATTAGTGGCTGCCCAAAGCTTTTAGAATTAGTAGATAAGAAAGTATAACGGGATAAGACCGGTCAGAGAGGGACGTAATTCAGAGCACATGAATGTCCCTAAAAAGAGACAAAGGACAAAGATAAAGAAGGATATAGTGGAGCACGGCTGGTGACAAAGCCTGAGTCCAGATGTGACGTGCCCAGAGGTGCAGATTAGTGTTTTTAATGAGGGAAGCCGTACAGAAGTAGTCGGACAGAGTGCGAAGGCAACTGGAACAGTTTGCTATGAAAAGAACATGTGGCTCTGATTTACCCGACTGAGAGCAGAAAATGAGAGAGGAAGACAGCGGAGGAATAAAGCAGGCTAAAAGGCAGCAGGCCCATCGAGACATTGCGTGATGGGAAGGCAGCCCAGTCGACATGAAATGGGGACTATTCTGGGATGCCATGGGAGGAGGCCGGAGGTTATTCAATTTGATTTGAAAGAATTCTTTGAATGTTGTTTTTGTTTAATCCTCTGTGGTCTAAATATGTTCATAAGATGCTGTCTGGTCTGACGTCTCATCATCACACAGTATTCTGGGAGGGAGTGTGTGCTGATGTATAATAATATGTCATTCTTTATATTGTTTGGTCCTTTCATTCTGTATTTCACCTCACACTAAGCATCCAGTGAGAGTAGAGTCATAATGTTTGCTTGAGTTAGGTGGACCTTTTTGATCTAATATCATGAGATAAATGTAACTATTTGAATTTTAAAAAGGTTTGTGTTTATATTTTTGGTGTATTTGACTGATATAATTGTTTATTTATTTAATGTAATATTGCCTTTGCTCATTCTTTGCAAAAATCTAATGTTGAAATTCATCTTAAAACACATTTTAAATTACAAAAGGAAAGTTTGTTTCATTCAACATAAGTGTTATATAGCTGACAAACTGCTGACCGCTCTTCTTCTTCCTGTTTCTAGCTGTACTGTGACGTGAGGACCAAGCGAGGAGGGACCGGGCTGGACGGTGGGCGGCAGGACGCTGATGATATCCTACACAGGCTCAGCATACGCTCAACCAGCACCGGCTCCAGTCTGCTCAGTGACAACGAGCTGCTCAGCAGCAGCAGCCAGTCAGAACCAATCAGACATCCACCGTCATCTGGTTTTGGTCGTAAGAGAAACATCAGTGGCAGCGATTGTGTTGGCAGAGATGATCACCACTCCACCTGCTTCCAAGCAGACAGCCTCCGTCAGTTTGATGTTGGTGGTCGGTTCTCTCAGAATGACCATTCACAATCTGACCCGGTGGATGAGTTAGGATCCAGAGGCACTTGGCAGCAAGACTCAGTCACTGATAGCGAGGGAGCTGTGGATACTATAGAGCTGGATGCTATGTTTCATGGAGCTCCACAGAAAAATGGAAATGAAAGCAACGCTCATGTTCGTCCTGAAGAAAGTCCTCTTTGGGCAGAGCTGAGTTACGGCAGCGTCAGGAAGAAGAACACCACTGCTCTCAATGCTGTGAGTGTTTCACACCAATTTTCTATTTGTCAGAAACACACTATATTTATCTACAATATATAGACATCGGTCGTCATTCCTCACCATGTCTTCGCTTGTTTGATCATCAGTGTTCCTGTTCTGTCTCCCTCTTTATCATTCCTTGATAATCCTGTTTATCTACCTCATCATCACTTTTATTTGTAACAGTAGACAGTATCCAGCCTGTCTCATTGTGTCTCCGTCTCCCCTTCTCTGTGTCTCAGGCTCTGAAGGAGATAGCCCGTGTGAGCGAGGAGCTTTGCAGCTACCAGGATGAGATCAGAAAGAAGAGTGGTGATAAGAGGTGAATACATTCCCTTTGCTTTGTTGACTTCCTGGCATCAACATGGATCTATGATGATCACTGTACCTGTTATGTCTTCATGCTCTTACTATAAAAGAAAAATGCATTTCATTCCCTTCAGAAATCGATGTGAATCCCTGTGCTTACCCGAGGAGAACCAGATGTTGTTCGGATATGATAAAACCCGCTTGGAGGTGGTTGAAGCTCCCTGCGACCTCAGCCAGATTTACGATGACCTCCGGGCCTTGGAGAGGGAAAACTGGATCACCTTGTCGCCAGATAACACCTGGCGGGCCGACAGAGGGCCGAGCAAATCCTGGAGAACAAACACCGGCGATCCAGACAGCTACAGAGAAGCACAGACGAGCCCCGGAGCGCTCTCTGATGGAGATACAGCAGGTCCACCCGTCCCTCCCCGCTCCTCCTCCTGGAACCTGAACTCCCCCACCCATCCAGACACAGAACTCTACATCCCAGAATCCCCCACGACAACAGTGAGGAAGTGCCACAGCCCCTGTGTTCTAGTGGACAAAAAGTGTAGCAGCCCATCTATTGTCAGGAAGTTCGAGGCCATGCTGCAAGAAAACGAAGGCAAAGTGTTGATAGACGGGGTCGTATCATCGTGCTCCGTTCCTGCTAACTCTGAGTGTAACATGGGCTGCTGCCACAACCGCTGGTCCTGTGATGCAAGCAAGTTCACCAGCAGTAAGCTGTCGACTTACGGGACTGTGCAGAAAAGCTTCTCTGAAGTCAACATCTTGACTGCTGGAAAAGACTCGCGCTCAGATTACTGCCCTGGTGTTGGGAACTTAAAACTCTGTGAGCTAGAAATGCCTCCAACTGTCAAAGAGTTACCGCTAGATTTGCTCTTGTCCTCTCTTGAAACACCACCCGTCGGCCCAAACCTGCAGGGCTCCAGAAGAAACATAATGCTGGAACAAAAAACAGCTGAGTTCAACAGAACTTTGTTTCAGGCTGAGATGGGCCGCGGCGCAGAGGAACGGAACGGTGTTCCAGTAACAGATGGCTGCTCGGCGGGTCGCCAGCCGGTCTCTTCAACGTGTGCATCAGATGATCAGAGACCTCTGAGGGAGACACTTCAGACACATTGTACTGATGTCACCACTAGCGTCACGGGTGTACATCCTGAAGTCACGTTACCTCTCTCCACAGTTCAGAACCCCAAAGTCCAACCACGGCAAATGAGATGTGGTCCTGAAGGTCACGAGGTCAGGATGAAGCCAGAAATCCTTTCTGACTTCTCATCTGAGCAGCCACAGATTGGACTCAGGGAGGCAGCAACAATAAGCTCTCCTCCTCCTCCTACACACCATTCTGAGGTCAAGCACAAAGTTCACACAGCGAGCAGGAAAACACAACGCAGG
Organism: Sebastes fasciatus; assembly: GCF_043250625.1. Lineage (NCBI taxonomy): Eukaryota > Metazoa > Chordata > Actinopteri > Perciformes > Sebastidae > Sebastes > Sebastes fasciatus. Next base: position 1,268,010 of record NC_133806.1, read on the forward strand.
GCAGCCACAGAGCCTCTCTTTACTGAGCCGGGTCAGAGCGTGGACGGCTCCAGCTCCAAGAATGAGAACCCCCACAGAGCGAAGCCTCAGTTGGCCAGAGTTGCCGTCTCGCTCCAGCAGCCGTCTGCTGAGAACAAACAAAGAGCGATGACCCAGCCGGGCCACCAGGCCCAGCTCAAGCACGCGTCTGTTCTCCCTTCCCAGTCGGACTCCTCCAGACCCGGGCCTCGAATGATGAACGAGCATCCCTGGAAGGCCCTCACTCTGGCTGCGTACCCACGGCCCGAGGGATCCAGGTCCAACTACGGGGCGGTGGAAAGGATTCTGAAGAACTACGAGAGTGCAGCCCGGGCCCAGCAGAACCAGAACCGACCCAACGAGACGGCTTCAAGTCCTAACGTCGGCGTCGAGCAGGAAGAGACCGTCACACAACTGGACATGCTGGACATGGACCCTCTGCCTTTACCTCCCACTCTGAGACACACACAGACTTCACACACCTCACAGACGCACAGCACGCACGCACAGCTCAGCAGCCACGGCACCACGGGGCTGAAAGAGGTACATCTAACAGTGCAGGTGGGTCGAGTCTGAAAAACACTCACACTTCCACATATAAAGCACCCACCATGCAACTCAGCAGCTGTTCACTGTACAGATGTTAACATTCAGAGACATTCTCTCGGAATAAAAGATGTATATCGTTTTGTTTTGACTAAAATACAGTTAAGTCAAACTATATTTTCAAGGCCAGCTCCACCAGTGGACCCGGGTGAACTCGTTCTGTTTCATTCCTTTCTGAAGCGCTAAGCGATTGCCCTTGACTGAGGACAGCTCCGGTGGGAATGTTGTTTATTTCTGGTGTGTGCTAAGAGACAGAAGCAGGCCAGAGCCTCCATTATAATCTGGGCATCTGGGCCATTTCATTGCTTAAAGGCTCCGAACAAAAGGAACTGGCTGTGTGGCATATAAAGTACTTGGCATGCAGGAGGTCTTTATCACCCTCGACAACTTACTTGTCTTTCATCTTCCACTCCTTCCACGGGGCCTCGTACTGGAAGTGAGTTTCTGGCCGTTTGTGTGGTAATTACAGAATATCTGCAAGAAGCCAGCTGACTAAATGCCCTTTGGCAGAGCATGGGAATGAGAAAGCTGAAGCGATTACGCTGCTTTTAAGTCACGCAAATGTTAACGAAATCGTGGGAGCGATTATCAAACCAATTTTATTTGACCTCATGAAAAGAATGTAATTAGAGGCAACGCTTTAGTTTAACCTCAACCGAGGAGCACCGTCCAAAATACTGAAGATCCTGAAGATCTGGCAGCCCGTCTCCAGAGAACGGGATCTACTTGTGTGACCTTTCCACATGAGCGTGTTCCTGTTTGAAATATGCCTGTTGTTTCCTCTAGGCTCAAGACGACTTCAGATGGAACACGTGACCTCATGTAAAGTATCTGAGCGTGTGGATTTCATTGCTGATAGAACGGTGTGATAATCCTAAATGGTAATTCATTTGTTTCTCCGCAGGAGGACGAAGAGACGTCCGTCTCCTCCTCCGTTCAGAAGAACTTCTCCAGGCCCGCCCGTCCTGCCAACCGCCGCCTCCCGTCCCGATGGGCCAGCCGCTCCCCTACGTCCTCCTCCTCCACCTCCTCCTCTCCCTCCACCACCCCTCCATCCTTCCCCCTCCACAAACACAGCTCCTCTTTTACCTACTCGCACGCCTTTCACATGGAGACGGTCATCATTTGACCTCCACATCACCAACGAGAAGCCTTCAGTGATGACCTCTGAACACTGACGGTTCCTCTTCATTACTTCTGTACATACCAGACTGCTCCTCCTCTCCTCCAGACTACAGAAGTGCTTTAGCTGTGAGTTCATTAACTCACCTTTAGAATGTACGTGGCTTCCAGCGGAGCCTAAACTGACCAAGAAAAGGATCTGAATCCGCTTCTTTTATTCAGCAGTATGCTCCGATGAACCCGCCAGGCCTCAGAGAACAGTGACAACATCACATTCAACACGTCGCTCATTCATTCATGACAACCATCTGAATGGATGTCCTTCGCTCAGGTCTTGACTAGTGTAGCCTTGCAGATCCACCAACAACAGACCCTCCTGTTCTGTATTTACACCTTCAAAGTGATGCTTGGTCATATTCACATGATCCACAAACTTCCAGCCAAATGAAATCCAGATGATGTATTTAATACTGTATTTTGTGTGCTTTTTGCACAAAATCTGATGTTACGTACCCAATATGCAGCACGGTGGTGAAATCAGAGATGAAGGCAGTGGAGCATCACTCTCTGTGTTGGTTTCTGCCTTCTTCAGTATGACCTACAGTACCGGACTGTACCTCGCCTGTGACTAAAACATTTTGCTTTACAACATGATTACAGTAACGCAACAACGTGAATGTGACTTCCTTTTATAGAACTTTGTACCAAAGGCTGGTTTCTTTATACGCTATTCTCCTCATTTACAATTCAAATCCATTGTTTGTCTGTCAACCCGTAGCTGATGTTTTCTGTTACACATCATTCATGAGCGCCGGCTTCTGTGCATAACATAAATAACGATGCTTGGAAAAAAAAAAAAAAAGATTAAAAAGCCTTTTTTCTACTTTTACTAATTCTGAATGGTCACATATCAGGACACGTTACTCAGCTGAGTAGTTTTGGGGTCAAAGTGGTGAATCATATCATGATGAAGGTGATGCCTTTGCTGTTCTTTTTGTGTAATAAACATAAGGACTTAATGATTTCTCCTCTCTTTCCACGTCTCTAAGTATCAACATCAGTATCATACTTGCATTATACTGTGTGTGGTGTCGTCATGCTGAGCAGCTGAATGATTACGCTTCTAAAAATGATTTATCGGCAGCTTAAACCAGCGTTGAACGATTCAGAGAAATATCTAATTGCATGTATTTTGACAGATATTGCAATTGCTATATGATTTGCAATATAAGAGGGAATGATAATCTTTAATTCTCATTTTCATTGAAAAATATATTAATATGATTATGGTGTGATTTATGCGCAGATCTGTACCAAACAAAGCTGTTTTCTTTGTCTGTGGAATATGATGTGTAGGACAGGACATCTCTGCAGCACAACAATATTTAATTTAATATCTAAAATAGTTTTTTGATACACATTTGCAGAAGGCCATATTGTGATTAAATATACCCATTTGTGAAGCATAATGGTGAAAGCACCAGTACAACATAACACATCATAAAGGCAGCATTATTATAAAGTAGTATTTCAAAAGATGAGTAACCCTTTAGACACACCTTTTGAGTCTTATTTAACCCGTATATATATATATATATATATATATATATTCATTTTCTCCAGTAATCTTCAGTAATTGCCGACCTCGCCCTCGTCATTCTTTAGCCTACACTAGCAGCAATAATTTAATAAGTACCGAACATCAATCAAACATGGCACAGAGGTATTTCTGCATCGAGAGGAGTCCGAGGAGACCGTTCAACTCACGAAGATGAAGCACCAGAACCACCCGACTGTCTGGCTCCTTCCATCTTGTGTGCTGACGTCTCTGGTGACACCGAGCTCTCTGATCTCTGACTGACGGCTGCAGAGGGGCCGTCCGTCACTCTGATACTTTATTATGTTTATGTTCAGTATTCATCCAGAAATGTTTCTGCATTCCTTTTTCTAAATGTGTGTGACTTTGTGCAGGTCAGGTGGTGTGATGAGCACCATTTGACTTCTTCATGTTTGTTTTCTACAACAGGAACATACCTGTATTACTTCAGAGGTTTACTGCACCGTCTCATAAATTAATGCATGTATGCCCATCCACTTACATAAACATACGAACGGACACACGCCCACACACACAACCATACACATCCCTGGCCCTGAGAGGGGACGGACACCTAACCCCTCACCCTGAAACCCGGCACCCTGAGGCTGACGGAAATAACAGGTGCAACAATGTTATGGTGCCAGAAATCCTACCCTGGCGCTGATATAAATATAAATATATTGTCATCCTGTCCTGATGCCTCGCCTAGCGCTCTGTTGGCTGTCTCGCTCTGTTTTCCTGCGTCCAGGCTGGGTAGCAGCAGGAGCAGCGGCGTGGATTCCCAGTACTGGCCTGTGCTCAAGGCTGGAGGTTTCCAGATGCCGGATCCGTTATATAACCAGTACGAACTGTTTGGATTGCAGTGCTGCTTAAAAACACAAGAACACTGGAAAGAATTTATGGACCAGTCTGTATTTTATCATGCGAACAGGTTCAGCCAGAGACATGGCTCTAATCAGACTGCTGTAAACGCAGCTTGTTCCCAGTGATGCTCCAATAAAAGTCCATTTCCACACAGACACAGAACACAGACTGGACATGTCCACTGTTTGATCTAATCTGATCTGACCTGTTTAGACCAACAGGTCCTTTCTGTCGTCCTCATCCTCTCACAGTCTAAAAGACCTGAGATACAAGTTCACTCACTACGCTCTGCATGCGACTTCTAATTAGCAGCTGTGCCCTTCTGCTTGTTCTAGTGTCAAGTATGGATGTACAGATCCCACTTTTTCAGTCCCGATACCGATACGAAACCTGGGCTTTGAGTATCGGTCGATACCGAGTACCGATCCGATATGCCAGAGTTTAATTAATCAGCTGTATGCCTCACTGTGTGGAAGTGACTGGGATCATTCTGTTACTGTATGTGTAAGGTAAAATCAGGCTGGACTTAAATATTACTTTCCTAACTTTATAAAACACAATGTGACAAATAAATACACAGATATACATCTACTGAATTGTAATTTATAGGGCTGTCAATCGACTTAAATACTGAATCGCGATTAATCACATGATTGTCTATGATTAATTGCATTTATTCCAAAGTTTTTATCTGGTCAAAATGTACCTTAAAGGAGATTTGTCAAGTATTTAATACTCTTATCAACATGGGAGTGGACAAATATGCTGCTTTATGCAAATGTGTATATGTATATATATAGTTTCATATGATGCCACCATCTTAACTCTAGCTTTAAAACTTAGTAGCGTTAAAACGATTTTGCGTTAACGTGTTATTATGGCGTTAACTTTGACAGCCTTAATAATTCATCATACACCAGCAACTTGGTGGAAAGTTTTCGAAATGAACAGGAATTACAGTTCAAGTGGAAAACTTGTTAATTCATCAACAAATTAGTCAAAACTTAAACAGGAATTCAAATTCCAGAATATAATGTATATAGTATATAAACATAGAATTGAATTGAATAGATCGGCTCCATTGTCACCGATACCTGATCCAGTTATTTCAGTCTGATCCGGTATCGGTATCGTTGCATAAAGAGTGTTGAGGCTACATTTAGGTGAGCAGCTTTCTGTGAGTCCACAGCCTTGTTTTCACTACAAGCGGTAAACGTGGTAAAGCTTGACTGGCCTGCCAGGAAGCTCTTGGCCAAGTCATGTTTGGTCATTATTGATATCTTTACAGGATGTTTCCCTCTCATGTCAACAAGACATATTACAGTTAATGGTTGCATTTGGTCTTTCAGTGTTTGTGCATTGTGAGTTGCTGCAGACACGTCACCAGTTGCTGTGGGAAAGTGTTCAGTGGCCCTCCAGCGTGTCTGTAGTTCTGACTCTGTGATGCCCTCCAGCGTGTCTGTAGTTCTGACTCTGTGATGCCCTCCAGCGTGTCTGTAGTTCTGACTCTGTGATGCCCTCCAGCGTGTCTGTAGTTCTGACTCTGTGATGCCCTCCAGCGTGTCTGTAGTTCTGACTCTGTGATGCCCTCCAGCTCCACTGACCTCCCTCCACTCCTCACAGGAAACCTCCCGGCCCCTGACAGTCTGTGGCACCTGCCAACCTGCCATTCTTCCTGCCCTGAAATAGACCCTTACTGGCACTAATCTGATCCGTGTGTGTGTGTGTGTGTGTGTGTGTGTGTGTGTGTGTGTGTGTGTGTATGTGTGTGTATGTGTGTGTGTGTTTCCTTATCTTGGTGAGTTGGTATAGAGCCGTGCTGACTGCAGCGCATTCCCTGACTTCCTGTGGATCCCCGGACAGCAGCTGCATATCGATCGGCACACTGATGCATCACTTTAGAGGCCACACGCACTGAAACACACACTGAAACACATGCTGAAACACACACAGAAAACACACACAGACATACAAGCAACGATGTTTGTGCATGCATATAGACTAATGTGTGAAGTGTGTATCGCTCTCTCTTTCCTCCATTAGCCAGTTTGTAATTTCAGACCGGCCTCCATTATCAGCTGGAGTCTGCGGCTGCATCTCTGATATCCGGACGGATGATAAAACAGACTTTAATCACAAGGAGGGAAAGAGCTGAGCAGAGGAGGGATGGAAGTGGACGGGCATGGTGAGATAATGGTTTAGGAATGAACCTTTATAAAAGAGTATAAACACTCTGGACAGGTAGCCAGTCCACCACACACACCTTACACACAGAGAGAATCCCTTACAGAGACCGAGCCACGTCGTCCTCCAGGTGCTGCACTTCACAGGGTGATCTTTAGAGACAGGTTGCAGGCGAGCTGACCGAGCTGACGGTACTGTTCACAGCATGAAGGAGAGTCAGCGTGTCTGGAATGCCGGCCTGGGATGAGTCCCACCGACCTTTATGAATTCCTTCCCCACTTTTAAATAGACCGGAGAGGTATGGACTTCTGAGTGTGTGGCAGTCTTGGATGTAGCACACTGTCTCCTTGTTGATGACCTTTCTATGTTTGCAGTACAGTCATGAATGAATTTGGTTCCACAGGTTCATCCATTTAGAGAAAAACATATACTCATAACTATAAACTCCCTTAAACGATACACATACACGTCCACATACAACGGGCCACGATGGGCTACAGCCTGGAGCCCCCCAGAGTCTAGGGAGCTCGTTGTTACATATGTTTTCTGATAGATAAAGAAGGAGAAAGAGAGAGAAGATGGTATTGTCTCATACTTTGGGGGTCTCTAGACACACTCAGGTCTCTGCATTTTGTATAATATGTCACCTTTAAATTATTTTTCATGGATCAAGGAAGTTTTTATTGTCATTCCAGAACATGTTGATACGTTGATATGTTGAAAGGGAACGAAACCTAGTACTCAGGTCCCGGAATAAGAGAACAATAATATACAATAATAATTTAAAAAGCAATAAAAATGTACTTTAACAAATAAAACACGTAATAAATATTCAAAAATAGTAAAAGTGACGTACGTGTGAGGGGAGAACATTTAACCAAATGGCTTCGATTGCACCTACCGATGCACAGAAAGCAGCGTTGTGCCTTAAGTGGCAGCACAATAACAACAGTGCAGCATTAGCATAGTGATGCAGAGCTCAACAGTCTCACCGCTTCTGTTCTTTAACGTGGTGGTTCTGGTTCGGAGGCTGCTCGACCTCCTGCCTGAGGGGAGAGGGGCAAACAGTCCATTAGCAGGGTGGTGGAGTCCTGCATGATGCAGGAAGCCTTATTCCTGCACCTGCTGGTGTAGATGTGTCCTATAGTGGGTATAGGCTACTGTCCATGATCTTCCTGTCTGCAGCAGAACAGCTGCCGTTCCACACCGTGATGCAGGAGGTGAGGACACTCTCCACCACACAGCTGGAGAAGGACATGAGGACTGGGCTGCCCAGGCTGGCACGCTTCAGCCTCCTCAGGAAGTAGAGGCGCTGATGAGCTTTCTTTATTTTGCTGGCTGACTTGTTGCTCCAGGTGAGAGGTAGTCAGTGATGTCAGTACCCCCAGGAATCTGAAGCTTGCAGAGGTTATTTGCTCTGCACCGAGCCTCCAGTTGTTCCACCTCCTGCCTGTACTCCGACTCATCATTGTGGGAAATGAGTCCCACAACCGCTGTGTCGTCTGCAAACTTGTCAGGCTCAGGACGCATCCCTGGGGGGCCCCGGTGTTAAGGGTGATAGGGGAGGATGAGATGTTGTGGACCGTCTGCAGCCTGTTTGTTAGACAGTCCAGTACCCAGTTACATAACGACGTGCTCAGTCCACGTGATGCCAGTTTATTCACCAGCGTTTGTGGAATGATTCTGTTAAAAGCAGAAGTGAAGTCCAGGAGAAGCAGTCTGACGTAGGAGTCCCTGGCCTCCAGGTTTAGTGATTGAGCACGTCTCTGTGTTGAATCCTCAGTGTTTGTTTTCACAGATTCTGGGCTGTGAACGGCGGTGGAGGATGTGTGTGGATAGAAGTGAAGGATTTATGCTCCCAGTAACCACAGATCAGACCACGGGACAGGAAGCGTCTCAGCCTCCCTCCTCTGCTCGGGCACATTTTCCTTCCTTTTCCTTCACATCTCTTGCTCTTTATATCATCCTCTTGTTCTTATATGTTTACTGTCTGAACATCCTCATGTCTTCTACTCTCACTCACTGAGCATTACACTCATATCTCACCTTCCAGATAACGTCGTACAAATCCTTACAGACCTCCGTGTTTACACAGATGCTTCGGTTCCAGTCAGACAAATTGTTTTAATAACACGCCTACAAGTCGGAGGTAGTTTATGTCTGTCTGGGTTTGCACAGTTAGGCTGACTGATCCACAGAGACATTCACACGTTTACCGCCCTTCAGAAAGGTGGTAATCCCTCTCTGTATGATATTACATGTTTCTAGGAGGAGTTGGACAAAACCAGTCCTCAAAGATGGCTTACATCCTCTAAGGAGGCTTTTTAAGGGCAAAAGTGCAAAGCTAGAACAAAACTATTACCCTTAAATCAATAGTTAAAGTTAAAGTTACTTAACCCCAATCCTAACCTCAATTTAGTCGTGATTCCAAATCCATATTATGCATATTTATATAACACCTTTCAAACAAGTCAAATGCAATTCAAAGTGCTGGACAGACGATTGACAAACATGTAGAATGTTAAAAATGGATTTAATGTACACCAAAACAACAAAGTTAATTGAATAAGAAAGCAATAAAAGATGTGTATTTAAGATAAATAAAAGCTAAATAAAATACAAGGAAATAAAAATAACAATAAAAATAAATAAATAAAAATCATAAAACTACACAAAATAATCAGATTGTATTAAAATAATGACATTTTAATAAAATAAAATGGAATAAAAGAGATAATAATGATCAGCAATAAAATGTTGATTAAACTAAATATAGTAAAATAAACACTATAATGATGATGATAAATAAAATAAGTATAAACAATAAAACCATAAAATTATAAAATGATAAAACACTACATAAAAGCCAGATTAAATAGATGTGTTTTTAATTATTGTACTTCTTTTGAACTTAAAATAAGAGAGAATACTTTCAGTTTACGTTTTATGTACTTATCAGAGATAAGATATACTTAATTATACTTGGTTCATACTGAAGTATACAGAAAAGTCTACGTATATTTGGCTTATAAGCCTTCTTACTTAATCTTTTGATTGAGATATACTTAAGTAAAGAATAATTAAGTATTCTTACATTATAGACCTACAGGAAAGAATACTGGGCTTGTAGTTGTGCTCACTGTTTGATAGAGTCGCCTATTAAAGTCTGTGAGAGTTTGTAAAAGGATGTTTTGATATGAATTTACTACAAATCAGCAAGTCAAATAGCAAAAGGAGCTCTTTGAGGTAATACATAAATAATTGGCTTTAAGTTAAAGTATGCAAAGTATACGTTCATGAACTAAAGAGCAGTTCATATAATATATGTTTTATATAATATAATATAACTGCCTTCGTCAGCGCTGTATAATAACTGGTAGGTGTTATTCTAACCGGTATATTGGTTGTATGTTTAAAGCTCTTTGTCAGTATTACTGAATAAGGTCATGATGTCTGCAGAGCCACTTCTTCACTATTCTGTGTTTACAGACCTGTGACAGACAAAAAGCAGATCTCTCTCTGCAGTGCTTTGACCAGTGATGGATAATATTACAGTTCATGTTGAACATTAAATTACAGCTTGTTATGAGTGTTCTGTATTAATATATGTGGCCTAATATCACCATCATATAATTACTGGATATATTTGCCTTTATGCATGAACTGATAGAATATAAATGAATGTTAAATGATAGTCTCTGTGTGGTGGTATCACTCCGCCCTCCTGTGGTGAAGATGAGGAACTACATCTGTGTGTGTTTCCATCATCTACTTCCGAGGAGCTCTAGTTTCTGGGGGGACGGATTTCAGTGTAACACACCACATGACTGCAAGGTTGGTGCTTCATTTGTGTTCCTACATTGTTTCTAATTATTCTTTTAACCATGTTAGAGATGTTTTCATCTTCTCTGCTGAACGTTTCATATCAAAGTTAGGTATGTTATTTATTCTCCTAATAACATTCAATAGTTCACTGCAGAACAACAGATTCAAATCATTAAACACTCTGATTCAAAGCTACTAATGAAGGCTTGTGTTTGTGGAAGTTTCCATAGTTTGAACCAGAAAAGTGTTGAGACCTGAATGATGATGTTTCCCATTAAAAGGTGAATTTCTAGCAGCTGTTGAATATATATATATATATATATATATATATATATATATATATATATATAATAGTAACTCTGTAGATGTCAGAGGTAACTTCCTCATCTGGGTATTTTTAAATGTCCTCTTCAGTTGCTGTTAAGAAGCACACAGGTGTTTTAATTCCTCTGACTGATCACACCTGGAGGAGGAAGTTGGGTGGTCACCTGTGTTCAGTGGATTTACAGTTATAAACAGCTACTCCATCACTTGATGTAGTTAACACAGAAGGAACCACTTTAGGAAACTGTTCATTCAATAGCTTCAGTGAGCTACTAAATCCACCACAGTAGTACACAGGTGTAGATAAGACAATTATTGATGGCTGAATTCCATTTAGCTGCTTCCCTTTCAGGGTGGAGTTGGAGCATGCTGGCCTGGCTCACTGTCACAACTCACTGGGACACTTGAACACAACGGAGCCATCGCTGACGTTATTAGAAACATTTGTGCATATCCTACTATGAGAAGTCAAAATAGTTTATCACAGTCCCAATTATGTCAAAGCTCATATGGATTAATTTGATTCTGATGATTTCATTGTAGCTGCTGCTGTTTTCACTCAGTCAGTATCTTGGCAATGATCCCTGTCCTCAAACTTTGTTCTCTCTTACAGACGTAGGCAAAATTGTTGGTACTCTTCCGTTAAAGAAAGAAAAACCCACAAAGGTCACTGAAATAACTTGAAACTGAGAAAAGTAATAATAAATAAAAATGTATTGAAAATGAACTAATGAAAATGAGATATTGTTTTTGAATTTTGGTTCAACAGAATCATTTTAAAAAACAAACTAATGAAACTGGCCTAGACAAAAATGATGGTAACATTAACTTAATATTTTGTTGCACAACCTTTTGAGGCAATCACTGCAATCAAGTGATTTCTGTAACTCTCAATGAGACTTCTGCACCTGTCCACAGGTATGTTGGCCCACTCCTCGTGAGCAAACTGCTCCAGCTGTCTCAGGTTTGAAGGGTGCCCTCTCCAGACTGCATGTTTCAGCTCCTTCCACAGATGTTCAATAGGATTTAGATCCGGGCTCATAGAAGGCCACTTCAGAATAGTCCAATGTTTTGTTCTTAGCCATTCTTGGGTGTTTTTAGCTGTGTTTTGGGTCATTATCCTGTTGGAGGACCCATGACCTGCAACTGAGACCAAGCTTTCTGACACTGGGCAGCACATTTCGCTCCAGAATGCCTTGATAGTCTTGAGATGTCATTGCACCCTGCACAGATTCAAGACACCCTGTGCCAGATGCAACAAAGCAGCCCCATAACATAACCGAGCCTCCTCCATGTTTCACATTAGGTACAGTGTTCTTTTCTTTGGATGCTTCATCTCTTCGTCTGTGAACATAGAGCTGATGTGACTTGCCAAAAAGCTCCAGTTTTGTCTCATCTGTCCAAAGGACATTCTCCCAGAAGCTTTGTGGCTTGTCAATATGCATTTTGGAAAATTCCAGTCTCACTTTTTTATGATTTGGTGTCCTCCTCGGTTGTCTTCCATTAAGTCCACTTTGGCTCAAACAGTGATGGATGGTGCGATCTGACACTGATGTACCTTGACCTTGGAGTTCACCTCTAATCTCTTTGGAAGTTGTTCTGGGCTCTTTGGTTACCATTCGTATTATCCGTCTCTTCGATTTGTCATCAATGTTCCTCTTGCGGCCACGTCCAGGGAGGTTGGCTACAGTCCCATGGACCTTAAACTTCTGAATAATATGTGCAGCTGTAGTCACAGGAACATCAAGCTGCTTGGAGATGGTCTTATAGCCTTTACCTTTAACATGAAGGTCTATAATGTTCTTTCTGATCTCCTGAGACAACTCTCTCCTTAGCTTTCTGTGGTCCATGTTTAGTGTGGTACACACCATGATACCAAACAGCACAGTGACTACTTTTCACCCTTTAAATAGGCAGACTGACTGATTACAAGTTTGAAGATACCTGTGATGCTAATTACAGGACACACCTTAGTTTAACATGTCCCTATGGTCACATTATTTTACATCTTTTCTAGGGGTACCATCATTTTTGTCTAGGCCAGTTTCATTAGTTTGGTTTTTAAAATGATTCTGTTGAACCACAATTCAAAAACAATATCTGATTTTCATTAGTTAATTTTCAGTAAATATTTATTTATTATTACTTTTGTCAGTTTCAAGTTATTTCAGTGACCATTGTGGGGTTTTCTTTCTTTAACGGAAGAGTACCAACAATTTTGCCTACGTCTGTATATGTGCCAACGTCCTTCTTTAATACAGTAATGTCTGACATAATGAAGATAATATCTTCTCCCTCATGTCTCATCTCCATGCTGCTGCAGGATGGTTCTGTGTGCAGTGAGGCGACAGCTCCTGAGGAGCAGCAGCTGTGGATCCTGGGTCAGGTACGGGAGTCTAGCCAGCATGTTTATCACCACGCAGGGGATAATGAATAAAGTCATGAATAAAAGAACATCAAGTCTACCGAGTTGAACCCACATTATGTGTTCACAAATCACAAACGGAGACGATTCAACAACCAGAATGTGTTTCTGAGGTGCCAGGATTTGTGAAATGCCAGTTTATAAAAGTACAGTGAGTCATAATCAGATGGTTGGTTTAGTTTGTGTGGTTCTGTACTACAGTATGCCTCATTCAGGCTGATTCACAGAGAGGTCAGGGAGGGTATTAAAAGCATTGGTCCTCCTGCTGTTTGTGAGCACATCTGATCATGTAAACACATTGATGCTTGTAAATCTACTGTTCCATATGTGTATATTGTTGTAGCAGTTCAATGAATCATCCATTTCAAACAGTTCCTGTCTATCGATTGGTACTCTGTGAGGGCTGGGTATTGATCACCTGTGATTGATTGGATTTTAATAAACTCTATAAATGTTGTTCCTCCCAGGCTGCTGCAGAGACGGAGCAGTGGTTGTGTTTACTCCAGCGTCGATGGCTTCAACCAGGAGGAGATCAGAGAGAAGCTACAGGCCTTTCCTGGAGGCTCCATCGACCTCCTCAAACAGGAGTCAGGCATCGCCGTGATGACCATCAACTACCCCTCCCGCATGAACGCCTTCTCCGGTAAGATGACTGTACATTTAACACTGTATAGTTATTCATATTTATTAATGCAGATCTGGGATTCTCAGGATGAAACTCTCACAAACATAAATCAGTTACACAGCAGCCCAGTTTCTAGTGTTGAGTGTTTCCTTCCTCCCAGGCGGTATGATGGTGGATCTGGAGGAGAGGGTGAGCCAGCTGGAGAGCTGGACGGACGGTAAAGGCCTCATCGTTCACGGTGCTGCTGGAACATTCTGCTCTGGATCGGATCTCAACGCCGTCAGGGCGATCTCTAACCCACAGGTAGTAAAGCAGAGACATTATTTAAAGTATCTCTTCTGTCTGCCTGCATCTCTTTACCGTTGTCTCTGCTTCCACCCTGCAGGACGGGATGAAGATGTGTATGTTCATGCAGAATGCTCTTACCAGACTACTCAGGTATTGAGCTCTCGTCTTCCTCTCTATCAGTGCAGACTCTAATCAGCAGCAGCAGCCAGTTTGGGCTTAAAGGAGTTTGAGTTTAGCTGTTATGTAACGTGCACTACAGTATGCTGACAGAATAGTTTCCTCCGTGCAGGCTGCCTCTGATCTCTGTTGCTCTGGTGGAGGGGAGAGCGCTGGGAGGAGGCGCTGAACTCACCACCGCCTGCGACTTCAGGTGATGTGTTTTAGACGAGTGAATAAAAGAAAACTCATTATGATCTCCTTTACACCGTCACCTTTCATCCAAAGGGTTGCTAATAATCTGTCATCTCCCTCTCGTAGGTTAATGGCATCTGGCAGTGTGATCCAGTTTGTCCATAAACACATGGGCCTGGTCCCAGGCTGGGGCGGCGCCGCTCGACTCGTCCGCATCGTCGGAAGCCAGAATGCACTGAAGCTGCTCGGAGGTGCTCTAAAGGTGGACCCCGAACTCGGCCAGCAGATTGGACTGGCAGATGGAGTCCTGGAGGTCCCCCAGGCGGAGGAGGGTGGAGGGATTGTCCTGCAGCGGGCTGAAGACTGGCTCCGTCGCTACACGACAGGACCGGCCCCGGTGATCCAGGCTGTGAAGAAGGTAACGTTGTCAGGGAGAGAGCTCCCTCTGTCCGAGGCTCTGAGGACTGAGAGGGATGTGTTTGGGACGGTGTGGGGCGGTCCGGCTAACCTGCAGGCTCTGACCAGTAAACCCAAACACAGATGAGCTTCTCAGATCAGACAAGAGGATCTGTCCAGGTCCAAATAGTGGGATTGAATTAGTTAGTTCTTTGGTGTGCTGAAGACATTTAAGTACTTCTCATGTAATAAGCTGAATGTCTAACATGTGGACTCTGTGAGACACATGGCAAAGGGTTTCTTCATTGTTGGTAAGGACTACAAACTTCATCATTTCAATAAGTCAGCTGCGTCATTTCCTCTAATCCACTAATAGTTAGAGATCACTCATTGTCACATCCTTTAATGGTTGCGGTAGCGACATTATACCTGCTAATCACAAGAGGAGCTGAAATACAAATATATAAACAGCGACGCTGTGCTTTTTTTTGGGTCATATTTTGCAAACTTGACTCAAAACGATGGACTTAAGGAAGTTTTCGGAGATGAAAACCGAATCAACAACATGAATAAAACTCCCCTGTTCCTTTGGGGTCATATTTCAGAAACTGGACTGTTTACAACACAACATTTATTAGTTGATCAACTGATGTGAGATATGATTTTATTTCATGAATACTCTGCAGACTGATCCTGTATATGAAGACTTCTTTTGTTTACATGTTCAGTAACCTCTGCAGCAGTGAATATGCTGCATGATTCCATGAGTATTATAGTGTTATAGTTTCAAGAATGGATGAAAACAAGGACCTAAAGGACTCTGTTCTCCGTCTTCGAAGTCCCTCCTGTCCCCATTAGTCAAGCAAATGAACTCCAGCTCCCCTGTAGATGTGATTATGGTAATGATTAGATCATGGCTGGGCTGAGTCTAACTGAAGCCGACAGATAGATGCTGACTGATGAGGTATAACAAGCATGAGGCATCAGCATCTGTCTGCATGATTCAGAGTAAGCTGCTGCTTTTCTTTCCTCTTTATCTCAGTTCTGTGGGTTAGTTCAGCAGATCCTTCAGAGTCCTCTGTGCTCGTCATCGTGACCTTGATCATCCCCACTCTCTCTGTTTCTATTCTTACTGTAGCTGTAGGTGAGAGCAGTATTTGGCTGAGTTTCAGTACTCTGCACAATGGTTCTCGTCTATGCATGTGGAAAGATGCTGAAGCACAGGGCCAAATGAAACAGTTAAAATATGCATACTGATGTTTTTCTTTTTGTAAAGTCATGCACCGATTTGTTGCTCGTTTTTCATTTCACATTTAAAATTAGCCCGAGTGAGGCATTGCAGAAGGACAACAGTGCTGAAATGTCAAGAACAGGACAGATCCCTGGAGGATACCAGGCCTTTATCTCCTGTTCCCCTTACAGAGGTCATGTTTCCTGGCCAGACATCGAGCTGGAGAGCTGATAGCTGCCGTGGTCAGAATACCAAACACCTACAAGGTGAGCGAGGGAAAGTTAGGAGTTGGCTTCATTATGATATACAGCACATCAACATGTATTTATATGATCTCCAATGACATAAAACAATGAGGCAGTGTTGCATACTGTACTGTGGGCATTATGGATTAATAAACCGTGGCTACGTTCCTCATGGCATACTTTTTCTTTTAGTACATACTGCCGCTGCCCTTACAAAGTACGTACTGTTGCATACAGTATACAAACTACTTCACCTTGATCTTTGACCTTCTTGTTCATATTTCCGCTGCGCAAAGGATTGTGTCAGAAAAGCATGCTGGTTTACGTACTGCAAAATGCGACTAGATGCAGGTCATCCTGGTATTTTTGGCATATTGCATTAACACTGTATCGGGACATACTAAATCTTTTTCTAGAATACTAAATAGTATGGTAGAATCACTTTATTGGGGAAACCACAATGGCTTTGACTAATTCTGCAATAAGCTGTTGTGTTCATGTGTCATCTTCTTAATCAAGTCTTATTTTGGAGGCTTTGTTATGTGAAGATTAGCTACTGAATATTTCAGCCCTGCGTCCAGTAGGAAGAATGTGATCCCCCCCTCCACTAGATAACTCTCTTGAGGTGGTAGTGTGGAGAAAAAGGGGTGAAATCTTACTCACAATGGGCCCATTGATAGTTCTACTTATGTAACACTCAATACCTGACATGCACCCCATCACACAGTAAAAGAATATACTAATAATCAGACGAGAGCACAGAAGTATTGTAATTTTTAGGATGATGAAATGACACAATTTATTCTTAAATTACAGACCATGTAACAAAAAAGTTGCCAAGCAAAAACTGTTACACAAACTTTATTCTTCAGAATGGAAAGTCTAAGACTGATGATGTAATAAGCATGTAAGAAATATAAAAACAACATAAGTTGAAATCTCTGCAGAATGGCTGATAGCGACGGCGTGTTCTTGTTCTCTTACCGCCTCAGACGTCATACAGATTTACAACCAGAAGAAATTAAAAACATTTACTCAAACTCAACCCAAAAATATCAATTATCATCGTCATCCTGCCAACCAGTAGTGTTTAAATAACTCTCTCGTCAAACATC
The DNA here is from genome assembly GCF_043250625.1 of Sebastes fasciatus. Classification (NCBI taxonomy): domain Eukaryota; kingdom Metazoa; phylum Chordata; class Actinopteri; order Perciformes; family Sebastidae; genus Sebastes; species Sebastes fasciatus. The sequence goes on from NC_133806.1 coordinate 1,285,229, forward strand.
ACAAAACTTTAGAAACACACCAATTGAGAATACTTCAGTCGGGGACAATCAGAATACTAATGAGGCTGCAGAGGCCTCAGCAGCTTCAAAATGAAAACACTGATACTTTAAAATGGCAATTATTTAAATCATTTTGATGTGTACTTCTATTATGTACATTCATTTAAAACAGGGTTTGCAATCTATACAGATTTTAGAAGCTGTAGGTTAATTGAAATCGAATCAAAGACGAACCATCAGCAGGTAGCCAGATGATCCGGTGGGCTCTTAAGTTACAGTGTTGTAGCACATTTAAATACCCACGCTGCTTAATAACGAAGTACTTCTCTGTTTTCTTTCTTTATCTGGATTTTCTTCAAACCACATTCAGCTCTGAAGCGACACATTTCCAAAAGTTAAGTTAAATTCTGAATTCTGAAGGAAAGTATATAATCCGTTAAATCTGAAGTAAGGAAATCTTTAGGTAGGAACTAGTTAACAAGGATTAAATTCTTCTTAAGAGTAGTCAGATGACTTGAGCTCCAACAAGCCCATTTCTGCGTGCTATGTTAGCTGAGAGAGTTAAAGTGTAGATGATTAGATTGCAGCGGTTCATGATAATGACACAGTTCCATTTCCAGGAGTAACATCCCCATTTATGCTTTCTCCCTCGAACGTCACAGATCTGGCCGAGACTCCCAGAAACCCTCTGGGTATATTCAGGGTAATCAATTTCAACACGAGGCTACTTAGGACAGGCAGAAGCAGGGTGGCATGTCAAGTATTTTTACCTTTTAACTTCCACTTCTGTGGAATTTAGAAGGAACACTTGATAAGCCTGCAACCAAATGGCGAAAAGTGAGCAGACTGATGGCAGCTGAACACCGCAATAAGTAAGTTTAGCTCACATGATAGACAGTTATGAGATGTTATCATGGCTCACAACAACATGCTGTATCCATCTGAGTCATTACCAAGCTGTACCTCCCGTCTCAGTACTAGAACGCTGAGTACTAGAACGCCACACATTACTCCTACTTCTCTATATATTGGATGAGGCTGGCAAACCGATCAGACAGATACAGCCAGATCATTGTGAGCCAAGTAGAGACACCAAATTTGGTTGTTTACCTAAAAACATGGAGTATGTTATGTTTAATTTCTCTTTTGCCGAGCAGTCCACCCATAACCGATCCGTGACAGAGTGAACGACAGCATACAGCGAGGAATAAATTAATGAAATGGAACATGGCCATTTGGTGATGATGGCGTTATTCATGACTTCACACTTCAGTCACTGTACACTGGCCGTCAGGCATTCTGGACCTTCCGCTGCTACTGGATGAAGAAGGAGGAGAGGCGGACTCTGCGCCAGGCGGGGATCTGTCCTCTGGATTCAGTCTTTGCCTCCGTGGCCTGTCCTCCCAGGGCTCCACGCGCTCTCCATCTCCCCCCTCCTCTTCTTCATCCTCCTCTTCCTCATCGTCGCTCCAGTCTCCAGAGCCGGACTCGTCCACAGAGGTGTGAGGGTCAGACGACCTGGAGGGCGAGGCCTCCTCTTCCTCGTCTCCTTCCTCTCCTTCCCCAGCCTCAGACCGCTCGTGAGGAGGTGTGGGCCTGGGGCTGATTTGCAGCTGGGAGAGAGCATCCTCCAGAGTGGGGGTGCTGCTGCTGCTGCCAGGCTGACCACTGAGGGAGGTGGGAGGTCTGGCAGTGGCTGGAGGGGCTGTAACAGTAGAGGGGATACCTGTAACCTGCTGCTGTACACCTGTCACCTGCTGCTGTACACCTGCAAGCTGCTGCTGTACACCTGCTACTGTGGTATCAGCCCCATCAGCAGAGTTTTCTCGACCGGCCGCCCCAATGGCCCCAGTAACTGCCCCAGTAACTGCCCCAGTAACGACCCCAGTAACGACCCCAGTAACGACCCCAGTAACACCCTCTGTGTCAAATCGCAGTCCCGCCACTCCCTTCTTGGGGATATCCAAAACGTCCCTCTTCATCTTGCGTCTACGGCCGTGCTCGTTACGCCGGTACTGCACCATGTTCTCCAAGTCAGCTACATACAAAAAACCAGCAATCAGCATTTCAGCCGTTTTCTTGCCCTTGGAGAAAGCGTCCTCCAGCTCGCGGCTGGTTCGCTCATCATACTGCCACCAACCGTTACGGCCCTCGTAATACCAGGCGTGATCACTCGCCGCCCCGCCCCGACCTCCCGCCGACGCTTTGAGCTCCTCCGGAGAGAGAAGCGTGGGCCTTTCCAGGAAGTCGTCCGGTACTTCCTGTCTGCAGAGAGCGCAGCGTTTGCTCTGCCAGGATGCTCCCTTCACACACAGGAAGCAGAAGACGTGATGGCATGGCAGTTGGACCGGGTGGACGCAGCTCTGCAGACAGATGGCACACTCCGGTACCGGCAGGGCCGGGGATGAGTTGCTGGAGCCGGAGCAGGATGATTCTGCACTGTTCCCGCTTCCGCCACCGCTGTTGCCGCCTTTCTTACTGGATGGAAGTGAGCTAACGGAGTGGTCGACCTCCCCACAACTAGCCATCCTTAGGAAGTACTGAGGAAAGGGGACAGATGTAAATAACAGTTAAAAATAACAGTTATAGTGAGCATGTTAGGATTTCTATTATCAGTACCATTCATTTGAAAAACAGAAATCAGCTTTAAAAGATTATTATTGTTGTTTTTAGTAGGGATGCACCGATCCGACTTTTTTTAGTCCTGATAGCGATACCTGGGCTTTGGGTATCGGCCGATACCGAGTACCGATCCGATACCAGTGATCATTTAATAAGCTGTACGCCTCACTGTGTGGTAGTAGCTGAGATCAGTCTTTTATCATTCAGACATCAGTCTTGATATAAACATTGCTTTCCTAACTTTGTAAAACAAAATATAAAAAATAAATACATATATAAATGTACTGAATAGTAATTTATTAAAATAATGCTATCTGATACCAGATCCACCGAATTCAGTCATATCTGACCGATACCCAATATCAGTATCGGTGCATCTCTAGTTTTTAGGTCCACAACTGATTAAAAATTCTAGTTAGATATCATCTGGAATGAATTTACTGTTGGTTTCATGATCATATTTAACACTCAACTGCAGGTCACAGCCTTTAAACAGTCATGAGATAAACAAACTATACTAAATATAATCTATATACCATCTTTAACCTGAAACGAGGCTGGCAGGCATGCTATTTATATACTTACTGGAAGCCTTAATGCTGCTGTATCATCAGGAGAGCTGATGGACCTTCAAGCTTTAACACTGCCTGAAGAGAAACAGCAGTTAGTGAAGAGGTATTTGTTTTCAGACTGTCCTGAAAGTATAAGTACTCATTGTGATGCACAATATCGAGCTATTCCTGATGTAATCTGACAACAAGCAGTGCTTTTAGCCTGATGTTAAAACACATTAATAAGCGTTAATTCAGTTCAACTCTGACTGAACTGTCATCAGTCTGTGGAACAAAGAGCTGCTCTGTTGACTGACTACAGGCAGTCAGATAACTGTTAGTGTTAACCCCGCTGGTTCATGATGAACACAGCTCACTAACCCGAGTTAACCCACAGCTAACCCGAGTTAACCCACAGCTAACCCGAGTTAACCCACAGCTCAGCTAACCCGAGTTAACCCACAGCTCACTAACCCTAACCCGAGTTAACCCACAGCTAACCCGAGTTAACCCTCAGCTAACCCGAGTTAACCCACAGCTAACCCGAGTTAACCCACAGCTCACTAACCCTAACCCTAACCCGAGTTAACCCACAGCTAACCCGAGTTAACCCACAGCTCACTAACCCTAACCCGAGTTAACCCACAGCTAACCCGAGTTAACCCACAGCTCACTAACCCTAACCCGAGTTAACCCACAGCTAACCCGAGTTAACCCACAGCTAACCCGAGTTAACCCACAGCTCACTAACCCTAACCCGAGTTAACCCACAGCTAACCCGAGTTAACCCTCAGCTAACCCGAGTTAACCCTCAGCTAACCCGAGTTAACCCTCAGCTAACGGTCTAATGTTCACACTAGCTGGTGTCAGTCTGTAGGTAACTAGTTGATCTAACATTAGACAGACAGCAGCTAGTAGAGAGCCGTTTGTTGTTAACGTTGCAAACACAAACACGAGTCAAACACTAACACGAGTCAAACACTAACACGAGTCAAACACTAACACGAGTCAAACACTAACACGAGTCAACCAGTCCAGAGGATCATAACAATAAGACCTGTTGTGGCTAAGCTAACGGCAGCGCTCCAGTAACTAGACGGGTCCATGTCTCGGCTCCGTCTGATTCCAGCAGCAACAACAGAAAGGGATTTATCTCTCGACAGAGACAACGAGAAGACAGCGTTAGTACCGTACCGTTAGATGCTGGTCCGATGTGCGGCTACAGTTCCGTGTGACGGCTCTAATGTCTAAAGATGCTGATCCAGAGACCTCTGAGTTAACGCGCTTTGTTGTCCTCCGTTAACCGAGCTGAGATAAAGATGGAGAACACGGCCTGTAGAGAGGAGGCTGGATCATACGTCATCAACGCGTCAGATCTACGGGGGTATAACGTATGCGCAGTAGAGTCTGGCCCGCTTCATTTACACGGCGCATGCGCAATAACCCACACTCCAAGCGCGACGTCCGCTCATTACCCAACCTCCTTCTATAGGCCTTGACGGCGACGTAACAGTACGCGCTGACGCAGATTGACGCCCTTTATTTTGTACGCATTAGTGATGGGAATTCCGTCTCTTTATAGTGAGCCAGATCATTTGGCATACATTGGTACGCACGACAGCCTGTCTTCCTGTCTGCTCGTGCTAGAGGACGTTGGTGTCACAGAGAGAAGAGGAGCTTTAACTCAGTTTATAACACTTAAAGTAAGAAGAACAGTAACAACAGTTTGTTTGCACCGTGAGACCGACGGTGAGTCTGGCTCGGAGCCTGTCCTCGTCTTACAAACACTCCCTTTAATATAATTATATTGAATAATTTAAGTGATATATGTGCACACATACTAATCATAGGTCAAAACAGCGTTAAATTTAAGTTATGGTGTACGGTCTAAGACCTGCTCTATATATAAAGCGTCTTGAGATAACTTCTGTTGTGATTTGACGCTATATAAAAATAAATTGAATTGAATTGAAATATGGCTGAATTATAAAAGGCAGAACTGGAGTAAAACAAAGAGCCGTTAGGGAGCCGAAAGAGCCGGCTCTTCTTGGTGAGCTGAGCCAAATGATCTGGCTCACTAAAAAGAGCCGAAATTCCCATCACTAGACGTAAGAGTACGCGCTGACGCAATGTGACGCAATGTGACGCGCTCTCTCTTGTACGCATGTCTTCCTGTCTTCCTGTCTGCTCGCTGCTAGAGGACGTTGGTGTCACAGAGAGAAGAGGAGCTGTTTCATCTACATTCAGTTAATAACCCGTAAAGGAAGAAGACCAGTAATAACCACCATGTTTGTCCGCACCGTGAGACCCGCAGTGAGTCTGTCCCGCAGCCTGTCCTCGTCCTCCCGCTGCCCGGCCCGGGTGGCGGTTCTGGGAGCGTCTGGAGGAATCGGCCAGCCTCTCTCTCTGCTGCTGAAGAACAGTCCTCTGGTCAGCCAGCTGTCTCTCTACGACATCAACCACACTCCCGGTGTAGCAGCAGACCTCAGCCACATCGAGACCAGAGCCACGGTGACCGGCCACATGGGCCCGGACCAGCTGGACGCGGCTCTGCAGGGCTGTGACGTGGTGGTGATCCCAGCAGGGGTCCCGAGGAAACCAGGTATGACCCGGGATGACCTCTTCAACACCAACGCCACCATCGTGGCCACCCTGGCTGACGCATGCGCACGCAACTGCCCGGAAGCCATCATCTGCATCATCGCCAACCCGGTGAACTCCACCATCCCCATCACCTCAGAGGTCATGAAGAAGCACGGCGTCTACAACCCCAACAAGGTGTTCGGGGTCACCACGCTGGACATCGTGAGAGCCAACGCCTTCGTGGCCGAGCTGAAGGGTCTGGACCCGGCTCGGGTCAACGTGCCGGTGATTGGAGGTCACGCCGGGAAGACCATCATCCCTCTGATCTCCCACTGCACCCCTAAAGTAGAGTTCCCCGCCGACCAGCTGGCCGCGCTGACTGGACGCATCCAGGAGGCCGGCACCGAGGTGGTGAAGGCCAAAGCCGGAGCCGGGTCCGCCACGCTCTCCATGGCCTACGCCGGCGCCCGCTTCACCTTCTCCGTCCTGGACGCCATGAACGGAAAGGAAGGCGTGGTGGAGTGCAGCTACGTGAGATCCGAGGAGACCGAGTGCAAGTACTTCTCCACGCCGATCCTGCTCGGGAAGAACGGCATCGAGAAGAACCTCGGGATCGGCAAGCTGACCGCCTTCGAGGAGAAGCTGGTCGCCGACGCCATTGGCGAGCTGAAGGGCTCCATCAAGAAGGGCGAGGACTTTGTGGCCAACATGAAGTGAACGTGTTAGGGGCGTTGAGTCAGATTGTAATTTGTTTGGTCTTAACTTAAAGGCGTCTGGGTAAATCTCAACATCCGTCACAGTGTTTCTTCTTCTGGTTTGTGTTCTGGCAGTCGGGTCATGTGGACTCAGAAATCCTGGGTTTCAACCGATGTATCATTTCCCCTTTAACCTGTTCAGACACGGCTTCATCTCGCACTATGTTTGCTGTACTGCTGTGACTTCTATCTATATTTTGCAAAATGTGAAATTTAAAAACAAGACTTTATATTTTCATGTACAGTCTGTATTAACGGGGATTTCTCTGCTTACAGAACGAGGAGGGAATACTGTCAGCATGCCTGTTGATGCAAATAGATGTTAACTGACGAGCAAAATAACTCCACCAATAAACAGTTTAGCTTTAAAACATGATTCTTTATTTCTTGTTTTTCTTACACAAAAATAATTTGGTTTGACAGCGTATGACTGAAACACTGACCACTGACTACTGACCACTGACTACTGACCACTGACTACTGACTACTGACTACTGACCACTGACCACTGACCACTGACTACTGACTACTGACCACTGACTACTGACTACTGACTACTGACTACTGACCACTGACTACTGACTACTGACCACTGACTACTGACTACTGACCACTGACCACTGACCACTGACTACTGACTACTGACCACTGACCACTGACCACTGACCACTGACCACTGACCACTGACCACTGACCACTGACTACTGACCACTGACCACTGACCACTGACCACTGACTACTGACTACTGACCACTGACCACTGACCACTGACCACTGACTACTGACCACTGACCACTGACCACTGACTACTGACTACTGACCACTGACCACTGACCACTGACTACTGACCACTGACTACTGACCACTGACCACTGACTACTGACCACTGACTACTGACCACTGACCACTGACCACTGACTACTGACCACTGACTACTGACCACTGACTACTGACCACTGACTACCACTGACTACTGACCACTGACTACTGACTACTGACTACTGACCACTGACTACTGACTACTGACTACTGACCACTGACTACTGACTACTGACCACTGACTACTGACTACTGACCACTGACACGTCATGAAACTAAGGCTCCTAATAACCACCTACTTCTTGTTTCTTTCTTTCATACTACCTCGTTGTCACGTTGTGTCTTGAACTTTGACCTTCTTGCTCATATACCACACATACCGCAGAGGATTGTGGGTCAGATTAGCCAGAAATAGCCTGCTGGCTACCGGATATAGTAGGACATCTCGGTCATTTTGGCAAACTGTATTTGACGTACTATGAACTGGAACATACTAAATCTATTTCTGGCAGAATAGTAGTGTGGTAGTATGGTAGTTTGAGTATTGGACCGCACAGTAAGTGTTTTAATCCAGATCAAAGTGATCATCCTTCATTTCACATCTTAAATCTGGTTCATTGACAAACTTTACAGGCACTGGAAGAGTTTAGTTATGGGTTGTTCAAAATGCACTCAGCTTAAATAGTGAAAGAGAAATGATTCAAAATAGTTATATACTTGAAATTATGCAATTAGATAAGTGAAGTTGGAGCTAGAGGATGGTAGTTGTTGTTTATATGCAGTAAAATGAAAGGAGGTTATTGTCCATGCAAAACCTAAACTAAAACAATTACTGACTTGAATAATGACTGCAGGTTGCATGATTACTCTAAACTGCATGTTCTATGATTCCCGTTATGTGCTGTGGAACAACTTCTAGTGGTTCTATTAGACTAGTTATGGATAAAGTGATAGAACGTCCTTGCTGCCATAGACAAAACAACCCACGGCAACTTGTTCAATCAACAGTCATCAGCTGCTCTCTGTACTGACTTTGACTTCCATTTACTCTTGAGAAGTTGTTGAGCAAGTTCACGTAGATTGAACAAGATGTCAGTCGGATGATAACACAGATACCAGACAAACTGTAAACTGTGTAATGATGTGTAATGTTCCCTAAATGAGACACCGCTGGAGGTTTTTCAACAGATATTAAACACATTTCCCCTAAATCCAGGTTTTACTGACTGAAGTCTGACCGGCAGTGAGTGAGAGGTTGGCTTAGGGGACAACACGTGAAAATCTTCCAGTGATTTTATGAACCTGAACCTGAACCTGAACCTGAACCTGAACCTGTGGTGATACAGCTTCATTTGAATGAAAAGTTTCCACGTTTGCCTTCATTAAAAGTGGAAGACATCATCAATTAGTCCTGTTTTAGCCAGGACTTGTAACATACGCTGTAAAGATGTAAAAGCACCTCACAAAAATACCTTTTTCTTACAAAACCAGAGTACCAGCTGGTAACGTTGTTGTGTTTCGGGGAATAGACGTCTTCAATGGAAGTTTGTCCAGTTTATTTTGCTCAGACAAATGATTTAAACTATTACTCCATATTGTATCACTTATAGTACTGTATGTTTGCATCTTAGGACATTACATGTGTGTGATGTTGGGTCACTGTAGGTACAGTGAGTACTGAAGAAATGCATTGATATACTGCGTTATTCACATTCAAAAGTCACTGTAAAGTTCCACCAAACTAAACACCGTTTATCAAGTGGAATGATTGTGTTTGGACTGTTACATGGATGTTGTGAAAGCTTCCTATTGGTACAAGTTAAATTATTCTAAACGCTGTAATAATGCAGCATCCCTTGGAGAACTAGTCTGACATTTTGGGACGAACTCTTATTCTCTTTCTTGACGAGAGTTAAATGAGAGGATCGATATCACTCTCACGTCTGTTTTAATCCAGATCAAAGTGATCATCCTTCATTTCACATCTCAAATCTGGTTCACTGACACATTTTACAAGCTCGGAAATAGTTTAGATATGTGTTGTTCAAATGCATTCAACTTAATAGTAGAGAGGTGATTCAAAGTAATTATACACCTGAAATGAATCAGTTAGAAAGTGAAGTAAAGTCGGAGCTACGTGGTGCTAGTTGTTGCTTACTCGCAGTAAAATGAAAGGGGGTTGATGATTATTCTGAATTGCATGTTCTATGATTTGCGTCATGTGCTGTGGAACAACTTCTAGTGGTTCTATTAGACTAGTTAATGGATAAAGTGAGAGACCGTCCTTGCTGCAATAGACAAAACAACCCACGGCAACTTGTTCAATCAACAGTCATCAGCTGCTCTCTGTACTGACTTTGAGAAGTTGTTGAGCAAGTTCATGTAGATTGAACAAGATATAACAGACAAACTATCAACTGTGTAATGATGTGTAATGTTCCCTAAATGAGACACCGCTGGAGGTTTTTTAACAGACATTAAACACATTTCCCCTAAATCCAGGTTTTAATGACTGAAGTCTGACCTGCAGTGAGTGAGAGGTTGGCTTAGGGGACAACACGTGAAAATCTTCCAGTGATTTTATGAACTGGAAGATTAGCTGCAGTTATCAACTGCTCACTGTACTGACTTTGAGAAGTTGTTGATCAAGTTCACGTAGGTTAAACGAGATGTCGGTCGGATGATAAAACAGATACCAGACACAGGTACAAACCCATTATAGTTTTATTTGACATACAGGTGCTTTTGGTTCCTAGTCCAGGAGCTTTACTGAGGGCATAGATTCCATTTACAGAAAAAGAGAAACCGATGGAGGATTAGATTTATCACTTAATCTGAATAAAACTAGCATTTGTTCTCTGAGTCACAGAATGCAGGTTCTCCTACATCCGTCACTGGTAATGTGATTATGAAGATGTCACAAGATGGCAAGAACAAACTCACTTTTCTTTACAAATTCTGCACCAAATAAAATAAAGTAAAGAGATCTAAAGAACAGGAACAACAATAATAAACAATAGTTCTACATAATGTTGCAAAATCTACATTCAAAAACCAAAGACGCGCAATGTTGTACCAGGGCCCCATTAAATAACCATATCAACAAGCACATAGTATAACGTCTTTGTCTCTCTGTCCGTCCGTCTGCCGGTCCTCCACACAGTCACAGACATGTCTCACTTTGTTCTTCAGTCCCAACAGCAGTGTCTCCACAGAGACACTCTCTCAGTGGTGGAAGTGAAGGAGTAGAGGCTACAGGGTAGATAAAAAAGACTTTTGAAAGTCCGGAGTGGCCCGAGCCTTGTGGCTGAATGTGCCCCATCCCGCTTGTGCAGAAACATTATATTCAAATCATACAGGTAGCAGCAACACCCCTGCAGAGAGGGGTCGAGGGGGGTGAACAGTGGGTGAGGATGGGGGAGGTTTGGAGAAGGAAGAATGGGAGGACAACAGGAGGAGGAGGAGGGTGTGGAGGCGCTCTGTCCAGAGCTCTACTGTACGAGGCCGTCTCCGGGGGAGACCGGCTCCGTGTCGTGACCTCTGCGGTGCCGGTGCTCCGTTTTGTTCCTGTTATCAGAGTCCTCACGTTCCCCCGTGTCTCTCTCCCTCTCTCGCTCCCTCTCTCTCTTCCTCTCCCGTCGGCCCTCCTGGTTCTCCTTGTTACGATTCCTCCGTTCTCTTCGATCGTTCTTCCTCCGTCCTCCTGGAAGTTCAGAAAATGAAAGATTAGTAAAGCGGGGGAAAGGGTGAAGGAGGTCGTGTTCAGTTAGGAAATGCATCATTTCACAATCTCTTCATACTGATAATCAATATATTTCAATGAGAACATTGTAGTATATGATGCAATTAATACAGCCATAGAAAATGTCCAAAATGCAGATCCACATGTTGTCAAAGAGTACCAGTTGTTATGCATTTGCCACGTCAGAAGTCAGTCTTGTAATGTCTGTTATATCTGGTAATGTCTGAATGAATATATATAATATGTCAGCTGGGGAGTCTCAAACACATGTTTCACACTAAGATCATTTATTGCACAGTATTTTTCTGTGGCTACAATTATTAAAGCTGTATTTTTTCAGCTAGTTTACTTCTGTTGTTTTTGTTCTGGAACACAAAGCCTTAACTAATCCGTGAATCCGCCTGTGAGTTATGCAAAGCACCAGATATGAGTGAGAGTGAACACAGTACAGGGAGCAGTCTTCCTCTAAGTGCAACATGCAGTGCTCAGTATTCACCATTAGATGTCAGTCTTTAACCACAGACAGCAGCCTCCCCCCCCACCCCCCCCCCGGTGATGAGCGGACCTTTGTCCAAAATAGAAAACCTTTAAATAAGCCCCCAGTTTATCTGCTCTTGCAACACCATCTCATAAACAAAACGGAGAGTTTTGGAATGCTGAAGGTTTATCTCTGCTCGGCCTACAGTTATTATTAATGATAATAACAAGATCCACCCCCCCACCCCACCCCCAGGGAGGTCGGAGACAGGACCTGCAAGTGAAAGCAGAGGAGGCCCTTTCCTGTTGTTGTACTGCTGCTGCTGTTCACGTGTGAGTGGAACGGAGCAGCACGGCCTGCTTGGCTGGTTGGCCGGCCAGTCGGGGGGGATTGTGAAACTGCTGAAGTCGGCAGCAGGCACAGACACAGAGAGAGAGACAGAGAAAGAGAGATAAAGGGAGGGAGAGAAAGAGATCTCTCTCTCCTGTTAGCTCATCCTCTCCCTCTCTGTCTGCTCATTAATCAGAGCTGGTTGGACCAGGACCACGTCTGACCCCTCACATTCTGGGCTAGTGATACCGAGCTCTACCTGCCCGCTGTGGTTAATCTAATATAGTAGAGGATAGGAGAGGTCAGAGGTCAGCAACCTGCGTCTCTTCAGCTCCTCTCCAGCGGCTCTCTGGGGAGTTTTAAACATGGAAATGAATAACTGTTTTTTGTTTACATTTTCATTTTTATTTATCATTGTTGTAGGTCTATGGTACGACGGTACGACGGAGTATTAGGGCCACATTGAGGAAAACAAATAAATCTGACATTTCAAGAATAAAGTCATAATATTATAAAGTAGTATTTTTACGTGTTATTATCTTTTTTTATCGTAAACTTCTGACTTTATTCCCGTAATATTACAACTTTTTCACGTAAAGTTATGACTTTATTCTCGTAATATTCAGATTTATTCTGTAAATCTCAGATGTGTTTTCCCTCAATGTGGCCCTAATACTCCGTAGTACATTGTCTCTTTGGCCCTCACTGCATTAGACTTATATACTATATACTTAGACTATAAACTGTGTTACCTTCATCACAATGATCACATGTTTTGCGGCTCCAGACAGATATGTTTTTGTGTTTTTTTGCCTAAAATGTGTCTTTTGATAGTAAAGGTTGCCGACCCCTGGGATAGGAGATGTGCATATGTGAGCACGTGCACAAACACAGTATGGACAGCTCACATAGTTCAACTGCAAAACAGAGCAGTAAAAAGGCATCAGAATGGAAGCTGGTGTAGAGAGGCGGGTGCACGGATGGATGGACAGACAGTAATCTGGTGCACTGACTCACTCGAGGTCTGCCCCCCGTCCTCTATAAACACAGGAAGTCCCCTTCGCTCTCATTGTTTTCTCTGCCCTGACACCATTTACAACTATTTACAAGTTCAGTGGATTAGTCATATACTGTAGCCCCCCCAGAGGAGAAACCTAATCCACGCCAGTGTTGAGATGATTAGGAGACTGTTTATCAAAGCAACCTGCGTTTGGTTAGTTGGAACAGTTTCTGATGGGCTCTTTGTGTAAACTGTGTAATGACATGTGTGTAATGGTCCCCGAATGAGACACCTTCTGAGGTTTGTCGAACATTTTCAACAGACATTTAAAGTCTGAGTGGCAGTGAGTGAGAGGTGGCAGTGATTTTATGAACCGTAACCTGAACCTGCGGTGATACAGCTTCATTTGAATGAAAAGCTTCTACATTTGCCTTAAAGGTCCCATATTGTAAAAAGTAAGCTTTTCATATCTTTTATATTATAAAGCAGGTTTATAAATACTGTTTAGTATCGAAATGCTCAATATACAGGGAAATACACACAACTCGTATTCAGAAATTGTGCGTTTGAAACAAGCCGTTAGGATTTCTGTCCATTTGTGATGTCACAAATATACAATATTTAGACAATTACACGGTTTTAAACATAAAACATTCTAAATGTGTCCCAGTTTACTTCCTGTTGCAGTGGATGTAAATAACATCAGCTGACAGGAAGTAAACATGGACCCAAACTGTTGCTTAGCAACGCAATTCCGTTGCAATTCCACTAAATTGCACTAAAACGGAGCGTTTTATACGGAGGGTGAATACAGGTATATTCAGGCAGACAGTATGAGGAAAATAAAGTTTTTTTTTAACATTACATCATGTAAACATGTTCTAGTAGAAACACAGAATACAAGTATGAACCTGAAAATGAGCACGATGTGGGACCTTTAATTGGAAGTGGAAGACATCACCAATTAGTCCTGTTTTCGCTAAGACTTGTACAATATGCTGTAAAGATGCAAAAAATATATATTAAATATATATATATTTTTTTCAAAATAAGAGTTCCAGCTGGTAACGTCGTTGTGTTGTTGAGAATAGACGTGTCCTCAACTGAAGCTTGTCCAACAGTGAACACACTAGGATTGCTCTGGAATATTTGGCACAGTTTATTTTGCTCAGACAAATGATTTAAATTATTACACTTATACTACTGTAAGTTTGCATTTAGGACAGTGTGTACGCAGTGCGTGATGTTGGGTCATTGTAGGTACAGTGAGTATTGAAGATACATATAATGCGTTATTCAATTCAAAAGTCACTGTAAAGTTGTACCAAACTGAATATGTAAACACCGTTTATCAAGAGGAATTATTGTGTTTGGACTGTTACATGGATGTTGTAAGAGCCTCCTATTGGTACAAGTTGATTTATTCTAAATGCAGTAAAAGATAAATAATGCAACATCCATTGCCTTACGCTTATTCTCGTTCTTGACGAGAGTTAAATGAGAAGATCGATACCACTCACGTCTGTCTGGTCAGTACTGAGCTGGAGCCACGAGGCCATTATTCTAGCTGAGCATGAAGACTGAAAGCAGGGGGGGGGGACTGCTAGCGTGATTCTGTCCAGAGTTGAACAATCCACCTACTAACACACAGTTAAAGCTGTAACGGTTTCCCTGAGACCAGCAGCCGGCTGCAGTGACCTCCTAATGTCTTCACTGGTTGCCAGGAAGTAGCTTCAGCGAGGAACTCCCAATGTGTTGGTGAGCTTCAGAAGTGCTAGGTGGGTTTTTAAACCCTGGACAGAGACAGGCTAGTTGATTTCCCCCATTTGTAACTGTCACGACCGTAAAGCAACTAAAACACTTCTATTTAACACCAAACCCTTGAGCACCGTCTATCTGTTGTTTAGCAATGTAGCTCATAAAAGTGAGTACAAATATACAAAACAAATACTAAAGGAGAGCACTGGTAAACCTCTGTGGTCGCTCTTTAACCGGCCACTCATGTACTGTATATACCAGGGCTGTCAAAGTTAACGGCACTAATTTCTGTAACGCAACCAAACTTTCGGAGGTTGCAGCAGCTCAGTTTTAAAGCCAGAGTGAAGATACAGATATCATATGAAACTAGAAAACCTGATGAATCCATCGGCACCAACCATGTCATACTAGCTTGTTGTGAAGGAGGTTAAATAACGCCCCAAACTTGCGCTAAATTTTGCCGAGGAAAAACTGTTACGTCCATGTCCAAAGGGGTCCCTTGACCACTGACCTCCAGATGTGTGAATGTAAATGGGTTCTATGGGTACCCACGAGTCTCCCCTTTACAGACATGCCCACTTTATGATAATCACATGCAGTTTAGGGCAAGTCATGGGCAAGTTTTGGGCATTTTTTATGCTAAATGCAGTACCTGTGAGGGTTTCTGGACAATATCTGTCATTGTTTTGTGTTGTTAATTATTTACAATAATAAATATATACATACATTTACATAAAGCAGCTTATTTGTCCACTCCCATGTTGATAAGAGGATTAAATACTTGACATATATTCCTTTAAGGTTCATTTTGAGCTGATAAAAAATGTGCAATTAATCATGATTAAATATTTGAATCCATTGACAGCCCTAGAATAATTACACTATACATGCTCCACTTAAGATTTAGTCAATTAAGACTAGATACGCTGTAAAATATTTATTTTATCCAATAGGCCTACAGTAAAAATATTGATATTAATTTTAAATGACAGTAAATCTGGGTCCAATCAAAGAGTTCTCTTAGTGCCACATTCAGGACACAGATGAACATGCATGGAAGAACATTTTGCTGTAATTTCTCGTGAACGAGGGAGAATGTTTGCAGAAATGTGTTATCCATTTCATCCTGTGTTATTCCCCTGAAAGCCCTGCATGCACACTGTAAACACACACTCACTGGTGTGGACCTGCTGAGCGGTCTGTGGCTGTAACGGAACTCCTAGAAATCTGTTGCAGCAAATTTACAAAGGACAGGAGTCAGTAAACTGGACCGAGAGCTCAGAGACGGGCTTTACTGGGAGCGACTCGCTGAGTAAAATCCAGAGAGAGTATTAGATGACCTAAAGAACAAGCGTCGGGGCGCTGAGGGTGAGGGGAAGTGTTGTTGCACGTGTGTGTGCGGTTGGAGGAGCATTGTGTGTTTTATGGTGGCACATCCTCCGCGGCAGGCGCTCTGTCGTCCGGGGAGCTTTTGGCGGGAGCCAGGCCGGGATTAAAGGCTATGGGCTGTCCCACAAGTGGAATGCCTGCCGCATGGCCGCCAGGATGTCATGAGGGGGGGTCTGGGTGTGCCAGTGTGTGCGTGTCATTGACTGCTTGATACCAGCATGCTTAACTGTAT